>NW_026852128.1:0-134474 GCF_026571515.1 Ruditapes philippinarum
GTTTCAATAACGGACTAATTAAAAAATCATTACATTGATGGTGATGATTGTGATCAATAGGATGAATAAAAGTAATAATAATAGGCAGAAAAAATGATAATTATAGTACAGGTTGATAATAGAAATAAAGAACATAATGATAATCCATCTCAAAAATGTTAATTAATTATAAAAATAATAGAGCAATAAAGAGAACGTGGATACAACTTTAATTCATGACAACGATGAGTTATTTACTGGTCAGTTTACGGTATATTGGTACACAAATAATCTTGTTCTTAAGACATGGGCTGTGTGTTTAACAACCAAGCCACTGTAATTATTACACACGAAATGTTAAACACATGTATTGTGTCACCTATCATATCATTATACATATTTTATACATGTATCAAACAGAAAGGAAGCAAAAAAAAAAAAATAATTTTATAATATTAGGTTATGTTATCATACCATCGACAAGAACAAACTTTAATTTCAGTAGAATATTAGACATTAATTTAAGATGTAGAAATTTTAGTTTTGATAAAACTGTGTTCAAGTTTAAAAAAAAATTACATTGCAAAAAAGCATTACCTAAAGAAATTTAAAAAAAATGTCAATAGAAATTTGTAAAAAACACCTTTTCCTTATAGATTGTGAAAGAAACAAGTTTATTTGTATGTGTATTTACATGATTATTTATGTGTTTTATTTCTTTTATCTAATTTACCATTTGTTACCATAACAACTGTTAGAATTTCACTTCGGGCTAAGGTCGAGATATGGTGAACCTGTTGAAACACATCAGTAGTGTTTTTGCTATTAAGCTTTTCTTTGCGGTGACCCATTATGTTCCTTTTGTATGTATTGTAAATAATTATGTGTTTCGATTATTATTTACTCCCCATTTGACCCATTTATCTTACATTTTAATAACTCTTCCTTGTCCTTCTTCCCATTAATATCCCTACATTTTATATGTACAATTCGTGTCTGTGCTTGGTATCATTGTTTTCGATGACCCCCATGTTGCCGGTTAGATATAAATAGGAGATGCGTTACATGAACGGCGCTCGCCTGTGTTGATCTTTGTATTATATTTTCCGTAAAAGTTACCAAAAAGAAACTTAGAATGAAACAATTTAAACGATTTGAACAAATTTGAAACAACAATATTTATAAACACTGACAAATGTTTTGCCAGACATATCTGTTTTACCAGACACGCGATAAAACATGTGTGAAAATAATTTTCTTTACTAATATAAGAGGCAAAAATGTGCTGTATCAATATCTATGTCTGCAACTTGATTTTGCTTCAAATACCTTTTTTGTATTTTCAACAGTTAAGATTACAGTTTATGTAAAATATAATAATCATTTACGCAAGTGTAAAATATGTCTTAATTATTTAGCTGTAAATAATCAAAGCGTAGGAATAGCTTAGTTAAGAATAAGTAACATTCTGAAGATTCAAGGACAAAAAATACTTCTTTCCTATACCCTAGCAATAAAGCACCCAAAGTCAGCTGAACCGATTTCAATTACTTATGTTCGATACACAATGATAATTGTTGCCGAAAATGTATCGGAAGGTAAATATTATTCATTTCATTTTTGACTTTTGGTCTTGTTTATCTACTTAAGACAAAGTCATTAAAACCCTTTGTGACGTAATTTTGATACCCTGGCCAATACTTTTCATCGCATGAGTATATTATACAAAGGTATGTAAATTTTAGAATTTTAGATCTAATATAATGTATTTCATTGATTTTGAAAGATCAAATTAAAAGTTTTAAAATAGGTTTGCAGTTAATTACATTTCAATTTATGATGTTTCATAGCACCACAACTGATACATACATGTTATTACCAAGATAAGTAACATAGATAAATTATACAAAGAGAAAATGTAAATGTATGGTAATGTTTCTGGATGTTATTACTAGAACAAGTATAAGAGATGAATGCAAAACTATTTCTTGTCCTTGTAAAATGTAAATGTGATAATAGACGATTTTTAATACTTCTTATTTTAATTGAAAGTACAAAAATGAGGCTTATTCAATGTTTTTGTCAGACCATGTTTTTGTCGTCGATGACATTTTGTCGTCTTGTCTTGTCTTGGTGACACATCTCAAGCAAAAGGAAAATATACACGACAATGAACATCAAACGGCTATTTATCCCGTTAGCGTCCACACATGCAAGATTTGTTATATATATTAGGCTCTTCTCATATTTTTTTCAAATCATTTATACTCATTTACACACATACTCTTTGTATAATAATTAAATCACTCTTAACTTTTTAATTAAATCACTCTTAACTTCTATTGGTCGATCCCCAAATTTTAATGTCTGTCATCACTATTAAAATATCATGCTAGGCGATATTTTCCCAGGCTTAAACAGCCTCTACAAAATTATAAAAGAAAGAGCACGAAGTTCATATACATGTTAAAGCATGACGTAAAATACATTAAAGAAATGTATATATAATAAGATAATTATGGTTTTAAAAGGGTATAAAAATGTCACTTCTATATTAAAATGGCATTTGTTTTGATTCTTAAAAGTGTCTTACAACAAAAACCTAAAATACATGCAAGAAAGCTTTTTGTCTGGAAAATTGTCCTCAAGTAAAATAAGGACATTTCTGTTTATGCTATGATAATTTCGAGCAGATTGCAGTAAGTGCTTTTTCGCATGGTGTTCCTTTTCCACGGGGAAGACTTTCCAATGTTTTTGAAAAAATACAATAACGCCTTCAGGTATCAAGTAGAAATATGCCAAAAGTTACACTTTGCAACGTGGCTACAGAACACATACTTTAAGGATGAAATTCAAAACTTATGATCATCCGTTTTGTCGAAATCCCCCCTAAAATGAATGCTTTTATGTACACATTTCTACTAATGGGATAGTATCAATAAGTGGAAATGACATTTAAATTTTGAATGTTATCGTAGTAAGTCCTTACTAACGAAATGATCGACAGAGTTCTTGTTTACGCAAAGTGAAATATGTTATACATAGTATTCCTTAAGCGTTTTTATTTTTAAAATGGTTCCTTTGAAACATTAAAAGCTATCATAAAAAAAATTTTAACTGTTTTTGTGAAAAAAACAGCCCAAACCCCTCAAATTTAATACGTTTCAAAAATGCCGACATATTGCATTATATGCACGTGTTATCGAAGATAAAGTACATGCGTTCGCCAATAAGACGAAACGTTTACTGATATCAATATTGTAAATTGAAGGTTTGAAATTGAAAATATCAATGATATCTAGCGTCTTTGTAGAAAAATCCATAATAAATGTGTAAATTTCTCAAGCTTAGAAAGATTCTGAACGTTGTACCTTTTCACATACTGTTCTTCGTATAATAACAATTAACAATTAAACTTGAAGATAAAAGATTTTTAGATTAATGCTTGATAAATTCTAATTACTGAAATAGTAAAAAACGAGTATCAAACGAACGGAAATCAGTATTCCTTAAACAAAAATAGAGGTCCTTTTAAACCTAAAATTTCAAATTTTAATCAATATTATGCGGTGCATAATTTAAACCCGTATTATGACAATTTCGAAAGAAATATTTCAACTGAAAGCGGTATGAATAATGTTTAAAATGAACACTACAATTGCTTGTTTAAATATAAAAATATACCAGACAACTTTGTCAAGGAATGTATTTTTACAAAATATGAAACACGATTTATGTGTTCTGTAGAGTATTTTTCACATGTTTGAGTATGGTTAATTGCGCGAAACAACATCTTTCATGCTCATGTGAAATACCTTTCTATCATAATTAATAAATACAAAACATTCATGACATTGAAATTTGGTAAACCATTGTGTAAAGCCTAATGGCATTAATTAAGAGTGTGAGCATCTTTTATGTGCTTAAATATTTTTCAATTAGCAACTTAATAACTAAATATCCTGATCACATGTTTTTTAAATAAAGCTTATCAAAGTTGATTGCCAATGCATTGTTTTTATGTAGAACAAAATTTCTTTTGATCATAAATATATTTTTATGCCACCGCAGCATCTGCGATGCGGTGGCATATAGCGATTCACCTGTGTGTGTGTGTTCTTGTGAAAACAACTAGTCCAATTTTAACCAAACTTGGCAGGATTGTTCCTTGGGTGAAGGGCTTCCAATGTTGTTCAAATAATTTCATTCCATGCAGAAATCTGGTTGCAATGTCAATAAGGAATTATAAGAATAAATTTAAAAAATCTTCTTGTAAAGACCAAAAAGGCCTAAAGCTTAGATATTTTGCATAAGGCATTGCCTGGTAGACCTCTTACAAGATTGTTCCAATTATAGCCCTGGGGTCAAAATTGGCCCCGCCCTTGGGGTCATTGATTTTCACTATGTACTTAGAGCTTAGATATTTTGCATAAGGCATCATCTGGTAGACCCTTACCAAGATTGTTCAAATTATAGCCCTTGTGTCAAAATCGGCCCCGCCCCGGGGTCATTGATTTTCGCTATATGTACATATAGTAAAATTTAAAACACCTTGTTAAGACCCAAAAGGCATAGAGCTTAGATATTTTGCATAAGGCATTGTCTGGTAGACCTCTACCCAGATTGTTCAAATTTTAGCCCTGGGATCAAAATCGGCCCCGCCCCAGGGGTCATTGGTTTTCCTTATATGTATATAGTAAAAACTATAACTAAAATCGTCTAGCAATTGACAAATGCTAGAGGTTAGATATTTTGCATGAAACATTGTGTTGTTAACCTCTAGCAAGATTGTTCAAATTATAGCCCTGGGGTCAAAATTACCCCCGCCCTGGGGGTCATTGATTTAAATATATACATACAGTAAAAAATAAAAAAAAATCTTATTGTCTGAAGGTACAAGGCTTAGAGCTTTAAAATTTGTTAAATAATATCATCTAAAGGCACTCTACCAAAGTTGTTCAAATTTTGCCTCTTGTGTCAAAATTAGCCCCGCCCCTGGGAGCCATAGGTTTATCTTATATGTATATTATATAATAGTTAAAACTTAAAAAATCATCTTCTCTAAATTTACAAAGGATAGAGTAAAGATATTTTGCATGAAACATTGTGTAGTGAACCTCTAGCAAGATTGTTCAAATTATAGCCCTGGGGTCATAATTGGTTCCGCCCCGGGGGTCATTGATTTTCATTATGTACATATAGTGAAAAAAAAAATTGTCTGAAGGTTCAAGGCACAGAGCTTTGATGTTTGATATATCATATCATCTATAGGTACTCTACCAAAGTTGTTCAAATGTCAAAAATTGGCCCTGCCCGGGGGCAGTGATTCTCATTATGTACACGTAGTAAAAACAGAAAATAAAACAAATGTTTTCTGAATGGGAGAAAGCTATAGCTTAGATATTTGACTTGAAATGTTGTTTGGTGGACCTGTATCAAGATTGTTATTAAAACCTCGGGTAAAAATTATGCCTTGCCCAAGGGGACAGTGACCTACTTTCTTGTCCTTTGATGTACAGCAATGACATTTTGACCATGTGCACAGTTTTAGTTGTAAAATTGAACTTTGACCTAGATTTTGATGATGTGACCTACTTTCTTGTCTTTTAATGTACAGCTATGAAATTTGAACCATGCGGTGGCATAGCATTTTTCTCAAATGCAATCTTGTTTGAAAATATTTTTTTCTTTCTCTCTTTTCTTTAAAAGTCCAAGTTAGAAACTTAACAAGCATTTATCAAGAAAAACCTATCATTAACATGTACATATGGGAGTGGTTTCCAAATATCATTTTTCTCAGCTACAAAGTTTTATATTTTCATATGACTGTATTATAGTTGAGCAATGCATAAGATTGAGCCCGAATAACTCTTCTACTCATTTCGGCACTGATTCGTACTTATATCTTATACTTATTATAATTTAATATTTTACAAAAAAAAAATTTATGCACTAGCTTTAAGATTTGCCTTAGATTAGATTTAATTTCCTGTATTTCGTAAGGTCTTTTTATGTTGCAGACTTCTGTATGATTATAGCTTACCCCATTACTGATATGACTAAGCGATACAATACATTTAAATGTAATCATGTAACAATCTTACTTCAATTGGGTGTATGAAACATAGTGCGAATTTGGTAGCAAAAATAAATGTATTGTCACATGTAAGTTTGTTATGTGGATAGCGGATGTGTCATTCTGTAAAATTGTATACATGTCTGTAATATTTTATACATGTTTCCTGCAATAAGAAAAAAACGTATTTTTTGACCTGGTATAAAGCATTTGATTAATATATGTAAATCAGTCAAAGTTATTCATGATACTGAAAATACAACTGAACACATAATCGCCATGAATACCCGTTTGCAAAATGTTAAATAACATCCGATTAGCCTATCTATAAATATTCATAAAAGATTAATGCATAATTCATGTTCAATTTGCAATTTACACAGAGTCGTCGATATCAATTTACATTTTATATCATTCTGTTGTAGAATACATTTAAAATTTTAAATATAAAAGACCATTTTTGACAATTATTTAGTATACAATGCCACGAATGTTGCAAATATCACGTTTAAATTTCCATTGTATGAATATGAAATATAGCTGTTTTTGTTAACGTCAGTGCATGGGTGAACAAAATATGCATGAGATAATATTATAACAGTTATATTGCTACTTTATTAAACCTTTGTCGTATAAATATTTACTAGATTTAAATTCTGTATTCCATAATCTATGCCACAACCAATTTGCATGGAATATGTCTATCAAATCACAAATGAATTAGCAAAAAATAATAGGTCTTTGCTGTGTGCGTCATTGGATTTGGATTGGAATTTTACACTCCTGACAAATAATAATAATAATATATGTTTCATAATAAGTCTTGTAAAATAGAAAAAAAAACTTGTTATCATCTCTTATTTTTTTTGTTGTATCTTAAATGAAACTTGAATGCACCAGCCTTATGCTCATAACATTAATTGGAGTGTAGTTCAACGTTTTCTAGAGACTTCATTTCTAGACAGATTTGCTTTATTGCCCATTCTGAGATAATGATTTGTTGACCTTTCATATTTATTTTAATCAGACAGTTTAAGGCCTTTCAGAGCGACATGAAAGTCATAAAATTAGAAGAAAATGTTTTCTTTATATTATATACAAAAAGAAACAATTGTAATGTACTGTTACGATAATATTGGTTAAAAGTATGACGTAAGCGAATTAAAAGCACTATAAATATAAAATGTTTTATCTCTGTTAAAGAATACATAAGTTCATGACAAAAATAACATTTAATTGTACAAACTGTATTTTATTTTGCTTTCTTTTTGCTTTCCCTTTGTTCAACTAATGCTCACTAGGGTCTAAAGAAACAAAGGGCTTTTGATAATTATAAAGAATGAAGTATAAACTGTTCAATGCTTAATAGAAATATTAATTAAACATATTCACTTACATCATGTACATACAAGGATTCTATGCTATTTTGTAACTGTAAATTTAACAAAATATTTATTTTGTAAGATCTTAAAGAAATGAGTCAATAGACATAAACTAGCCTTGTAAAATATATTATGTTTGCTTTTAGTGAACATCTTTGTTATATCCATTATTATGACCAAATGAATGCACACTGTTTCAGACAAAACACATAATTAGAAGCCATGAATGATTGTGAAAGTATAGTAATATCTTAACAAAAAAGTAATTAGTTAAAGAAATGTGTCGAGACGTTATTTCACTTATTATTTTATAACCACGACTTCTACTGGTATTTCCAGTCAATAACACTAATTTGGAAGATATGAAAATACAAGTAAGTCATTTGAGACCCTAATTGAAAATTATGGAGGGCGTTCGTTGCCAAAATTCCAGACATGTAAAGTGTTCCTTTTTAAAATGACTTATGAAAATGCGAACTTATATGCCTACTATTTTCTATTTTACCCGTGCATAGCACATAATATGCCTATTAATTCAGTCTTTTAATTGAAGGTGCCCGCCTTTATATAACAAGTTTACATATATATCGTAACAACTGACCTAACATCTAAAACGACAACAAATTTACAAGTTCGTATCTTCCATTGCATGCAATACATATGTATGTTTGCACATTTATAGAAATGAAATATACAAATGAAATGTAAATCTTAAATACAGAAAATAGAGTTTAAGAAAACGTGTTACCAGTTGTAGAACTACAAGAGTAAGTTAACACAGTAACATGTTTAAAATGACAAAAGTAGATTCACAAAGTTAAACGATTTTAAGTCAAGCATAACACCCCGCCCCTCTTGGAGTATTTACGAACTTCTATTGCGGACAGGTATAAAACGGCGCCTCTCCCATATTTCTAAATAAAACTGAAGGACAACATACGGCTTTTTTTCATAACATATATTTGTTACATTTGTTACAAAAGTTTTTGTCACTTGCAACATCACTTGAACATTGCTGATTTTACCATTTAATGATGAAGATAACTTATGAATAACTTATTATTTAACATCGTGTTCTATCAGTTACAAATTATTTTATCATTTTAGTGATTAGCCTGTCCGTGCTCTGCTTAGTGCACTGTCCTGTGTTTTGTTTGGGTCCGCCTGGGTTCCTTGCTACTTGTTCTTGTTGCAGGGTCATGTGGGGTTGCGTTTATTGAGTGTCGCCTTTCCTTGTTTATCTTGTTTATCATATATACCTGAGAAACATCGGCGCTTTGGAAATTTTTTGGGGAGTCAATTACCATTTTCAAGGGAGTAATTTTATTGATAATCTAAAAAACATCCAATATTTTTATTGGTATCATTGAAAAATGTATTGGCACAAATTTCATTTTCAACAAAAACTATGCAAGTATTTACAAAAATAGGATTTTAAAGCGGCCACCGAGATTTTGTTATATTTTTCTGGTCCTTCGGGATCATTGATGCCAGCACTATTGAGTGTTGAGAATTGAGTACCGCTCAAGCCGGTGCTAGGGGGCGTGAGGGATGTTGCACTTATTCATTATCCCTCATGTACAGACTCAATCAAACCGAGTCTGAAATTCTTACGTAATTTTGTTGTGATTAATGCTTCCGACGGATCACTTTGGTTTCCAGATTTTTTCCTTTCCGAAATCAAGAAAATACTTATCCGTAGCACATATGTACAATCTTTAATAAGGTATTTTCAGTATGAATAAAAATAATTTGCACTTGTTCATTAACCCTCATGTACAGAATCAATCAAACCGAGTCTGCAATTCTTATGTAATTTTGTTGTGATTAATGCTTCCAAGGGATTACTTTGTTTCCAGATTTTTATACTTCATAGCAGCAGGTGTCAAATGCCGTGTGGCAGAAGTAAAAAGTTGCCCCGTACTTCACTTCAGTGTTGTTATATTTTCCTGGTCCTACGGGATCATTGATGCCAGCGCTATTTAGTGTTGAGAATTGAGTACCGTTCAAGCCGGTGCTAGGGGGCGTGAGGGATGTAGCACTTGTTAATAATCCCTCATGTACAGACTCAATCAAACCGAGCTGCAATTCTTATTTTCATTTTGTTGTGATTAATGCTTCCGAGGGATCACTTTGTTTCCAGATTTTTAATATGCTTGTTCAAAGCTTATGGTCTTAACTTTCATTCAATATTCATTTTCTTTTTTGAATATAGTATCTAAAAAAGCGGCGTCATTTTTTCCCGAATATATGAGTGTGGTTTTAAGAGATAAAAAATAAACAACGATAAGTTTGAAACAAAATTTTAAATACTTCTACGTAATTATTTTCATTTTTAAGGCATCACTAGAAAATTCATAAAGGATTCTTTTACTTTCAAGAGTCTAAAATTATCAAAATTGACCAAGAAATAAAAAAGTAAGTAAGGGGCGCCCCGCCATGTTTCTCTTACTGAATTTCAGAGTGTGTTTTGATTTTTTACTGGGGGACCATTTTCCGTTTTTCATGGTATGGCACTAAGGTGTCACATTGAAGTTTCCAGGATAATCGCCATATTAACACATCTGCGGATGTTTCAAAATTCAAAATTGTACGAGTTCAGGTTAAATTTTGCTTAAGCCGGTGCTAGGGGGCGTGGACGGTAATTTGCTCTTTCCATTACCGTCCATAAACAGGCTCAATCAAACCAAGCCTGCAACATTCTCAATTTTGTCGTTTTGAGCGTTCTTTAGGGATTCTTTTTTTCTCTATTTTACAGAAAGTAACATGATAAACTTTTAAACGAAAAAAAAGTTAATTCATTTTGAATTAATTCATTTTTATTTGTAGGCTTTATATATTTAGTTATCATAAAGCGTATGAAGCACACTTTATTTCAATCCAAAATTTATCAAAATTGATTACGAAAAAAAAAAAGTTTGGAGGGAACGCCGTGTTTTCTTACCAATTCGAGAGTGTTATTTTCAGAGGAAAAAAAATGATAAATTTTGAAACAAAAATTTAAATACATCTATTTACTTCATTTTTATTTCCGAGGCACTCATAGAAAGCTTATTGAGTAATCTTTCATTTGATACCAAAACTATTTGACTTTTTATAGAATGAAAAAAAAAAGTTAGAATGTACGCCGTGTTTTCCTTCACTTTATTGAGAAATAGGAGAGAGGCGACGGGTATTATACCTGTCCGTACATTTCCGTAATAGAAGATCGTAAATACTCAGAGAGAGGCGGTGCGTCATGCATGACTTGAAATCGTTTAACTCTGTAAATCTAGTTTTGTAATTTTAAACATGTTACTGTGTTAACGTACCGTTGCAGTTCTACGTCTGGAAACACGTTTTATTGAATAATTCTTTCTGTATTCGAGTTTTACATTTCCTTTGTATTTTGCAGGTACAGATAGATATCTACAAGTGTGTAAACATGCTTATGTATTATATGCAATGGAAGATATAAACTTGTAAATTTGTTGTTGTTCTTCATGTTAGGTCAGTTGTTAACATTTACATGTAAACTTGTTATTTGAAAGCAGGTGCCTTCAATTAAAAGATTGGATTAAGAGGCAAATCATTTGCACTGCACGAATACAATCAAAAATGCTAGACATACATGTTTCGCATTTTCAAAAGTAGTTTTTCAAAAGGAACACATTACATGTCTGGAAATTTGGCAACGATCGCCCTCCATAGAAAATGATATATTGTTTGTTGTTTGAGGTAGTACTATAAACATTATATATATATATTTCTGACTTTTGGTCTTGTTTATCCAAAATATCCAAAATAAAAAAAAAACTTCTTAAAACCCTATATGACGTGATTTTGATACCAAAACTTCGCCAATACGTGTTATTGCATAAGTATGATATTTTAGAATTTTAGATCTAATAAAATGTTTTTAATTGAATTTAAAAGATCAAATTCAAATACTTTAAATAGGTTTGCAGTTAATTACATTTTAATTTATGATGTTTTATAGCATCACAACTGATACATTAATGTTATTACCAAGATAAGTAACATAAATAAATTATACAAAAGAGAACAGGTAAATGTATGGTAATATTTCTAGACGTTATTATTGAAACAAGTATAAGAGAAGAGTGTAAACCCCTTTTTGTTCTTAGTTTTAGACAAAATGTCAATGTGATGATAGCTTTTTATAGTACTTCTTATTTTAATTGAAAGTACAACAATGAGGCTTATTCAATGTTTTTACTGGGTCATGCCTTTGTTGTCGATAGCAAGTCAACATGACATAATTTCGTCTTGTCTCGCAGTGACACATCTCAAGCAAACATACACGACAATGAACACCAAACGGCTCTTCTCCCCCTTAAGCCCTTTGTCAGCGCCAACGCATGCAAAATTTGTTATATATGTCATATCTTTTTCAAATCTTTTAGACTCATTTACACAGATACTCTTTCTATAATAATTAAATCCCTCTCTACTTACTTTGGTCGATCCCCAAATTTTAATGTCTGTCCTCACTATTAAAATATCATGCTAGGCGATATTTCCCCAAGCTAAACAGCCTCTACAAAATTATGAAAGAAAGAGCACGAAGTTCATATACATGTTAAAGCATGGCGTGAAAGCCTCTGATACATTAAGAAATGTATATATAATAAGATAATAATGGTTTTAAAAGGGTATACAAATGTCACTTTTATATTAAAATGGCATTTGTTTTGATTCCTTAAAAGTGTATTACCACTAGAAACCTAAATGCATGCATGAAAGCTTTTCGTCTGATAAATTATCCTCAAGTAAAATAAGGACAATTCTGTTTATGCTTTAATTATTTCGAGAAGATTGCAGTAAGTGCTTTTTGGCATGGTATTCTTTTTCCACGGGGAAGACTTTGTAATGTTTTGAAAAAAGATGCAATAAAGCCTTCGGTTATCAAGTATAAATATGCCAAAAGTTACAATTTGCAACGTGACTACAGAACACATACTTGGTAGGATGAAATTCAAAACTCATCATCATCCGTTTTGTCGAAATCCCCCCCAAAATGAAAGCTTTTATGTACACATTTCTACTAATTGGCATAGTATTAATAAATTGAAATGACATTTAGATTTTGCATGTTATCGAAGTAAGTCCTTACTAATGAAATGATCGACAGAGGACTTGTTTACATAAAGTAAAATATGTTATACATAGTATTTCGACCGTTTTAAACTGGTATTTGTTTCTTTTGGGATTTAGTTGAGCAATGCATAAGATTGAGCCCGAATAGCTCTTCTACTACTTTCGGCACTGATTCGTGCTTATATCTCATAGTTATTATAATTTACCTATTTTATAAAAAAAATGTTTATGCACTAGCTCTAAGATTTGCATTAGATTTAATTTTCTATATTTCGTAAGGTCTTTTTATGTTGCAGGCTTCTGTATGATTATAGCGTATCCCAATTAGTGATATGACTAAGCGATACAATACATTTAAATGTTATCATGTAACAATCTGACTTCAATTGGGGGTATGAAACATAGTTCGAATTTGGTAGCAAAAATAAATGTATTGTCACATGTTAGTTTGCCATGTGGATAGCGGATGTGTCATTCTGTAATATTGTATACATGTCACATGTTTCCTGCAATAAGAAAAAAATCGTAATTTTTTGACCTGGTATAAAGCATTTGATTAATACATTTAAATCAATCAAAGTTATTAGTATACTGAAAACACATCCTGAACACATAATCGCCATGAATACCCGTTTGCAAAATGTTTTATAACATCCGATTAGCCTATTCATAAATATTCATAATAGATTAATGCATAATTCATGTTCAATTTGCACTTTACACAGAGTCGTCGGCGATATCAATTTACATTTTATGTCATTCTGTTGTAGAATATATATTTAAAATTTTAGATATAAAAGACCATTTTTGACAATTATTTAGCATACAATGCCACGAATGTTGCAAATATCACGCATAAAATGCTATTATATGACTATGAAATGTAGCTGTTTCTGTTAACGTCAGTGCATGGGTGAAAAATATGCATGAAATAATATTATAACATTTATATTGCTACTTTATTAAACCTTTGTCGTATAAATATTTACTAGATGTAAATTCTGTATTCCATAATCTATGCCACAACCAATTTGCATGGAATATGTCTATCAAATCACAAATGAATTAGCAAAAAATAATAGGTCTTTGCTGTGTGCGTCATTGGATTTGGATTGGAATTTTACACTCCTGACAAATAATAATAATTATAATATATTTTTCATAATAAGTCTTGTAAAATAGAAAAAAAACCTTGTTATCATCTCAAATTTTTTTGTTGTATCTTAAATGAAACTTGAATGCACCAGCCTTATGATCATAACATTAATTGGAGTGTCGTTCAACGTTTTCTAGAGACTTCATTTCTAGACAGATTTGCTTAATTGCCCATTCTGAGATAATGATTTGTTGACCTTTCATATTTATTTTAATCAGACAGTTTAAGGCCTTTCAGAGCGACATGAAAGTCATAAAATTAGAAGAAAATGTTTTCTTTATATATATACAAAAAGAAACAATTTTAATGTACTTTTACGATAATATTGGTTAAAAGTATGACGTAAGCGAATTAAAAGCACTATAAATATAAAATGTTTTATCTCTGTTAAAGAATACATAAGTTCATGACAAAAATAACATTTAATTGTACAAACTGTATTTTATTTTGCTTTCATTTTGCTTTCCCTTTGTTCAACTAATGCTCACTAGGGTCTAAAGAAACAAAGGGCTTTTGATAATTATAAAGAATGAAGTATAAACTGTTCAATGCTTAATAGAAATATTAATAAAACATATTCACTTACATCATGTACATACAAGGATTCTATGCTATTTTGTAACTGTAAATTTAACAAAATATTTATTTTGTAAGATCTTAAAGAAATGAGTCAATAGACATAAACTAGCCTTGTAAAATATATTATGTTTGCTTTTAGTGAACATTTTTGTTATATCCATTATTATGACCAAATGAATGCACATTGTTTCAGACAAAACACATAATTAGAAGCCATGAATGATTGTGAAAGTAAAGTAATATCTGAACAAAAAAGTAATTAGTTAAAGAAATGTGTCGAGACGTTATTTCACTTATTATTTCATAACCACGACTTCTACTGGTATTTCCAGTCAATAACACTAATTTGGAAAACACGAAAATACAAGTTAGTCATTTGAGACCCTAATTGAAAATGATATATTGTTTGTTGTTTGAGGTAGTACTGTGAAGTCATACAAGGAAATAATTTGATATTGTACCAGGAAAAAATTAGATGTGTGAAGTTGGCGGCCTAGCGGCCTAGCGGCCTGGCGGCGTGAAGTTGGCGGCCTAGCGGCCTGGCGGCCCAGCGGCGTGAAGTTGGCGGCCCAGCGGCCTGGCGGCCAAGCGGCGTGAAGTTGGCGGCCTAGCGGCCTGGCGGCCTAGCGGCCAAAAAATTTAATGTTGTAAAAATGTTTTTTTAACAATAAAACGGCATTTAATGAAGTTTTAAAGATAATTATTGTTATTTAAATGATATATGTAAAGAAAAAATCACTTTCAGAGATTTTTTTAATTTTGCCATTTTTGTGAAGTTGGCGGCCCAGCGGCCTAGCGGCCTAGCGGCCCAAAATTTTTATGTTGTAAAAATGTTTTTTTTTAACAATAAAACGGCATTTAATGAAGTTTTAAAGATAATTATTGTTATTTAAACGATATATCTAAAGAAAAAATCACTTTCAGAAATTATTTTAATTTGTCATTTTTGTGAAGTTGGCGGCCCAGCGGCCTGGCGGCCTAGCGGCCAAAAATTTTAATGTTGTAAAAATGTTTTTTTTTAACAATAAAACGGCATTTAATGAAGTTTTAAAGATAATTATTGTTATTTAAACGATATATCTAAAGAAAAAATCACTTTCAGAAATTATTTTAATTTGTCATTTTTGTGAAGTTGGCGGCCCAGCGGCCTAGCGGCCTAGCGGCCAAAAATTTTAATGTTGTAAAAATGTTTTTTTAACAATAAAACGGCATTTAATGAAGTTTTAAAGATAATTATTGTTATTTAAACGATATATCTAAAGAAAAAATCACTTTCAGAGATTTTTTTAAGTTTGTCATTTTTGTGAAGTTGGCGGCCCAGCGGCCTGGCGGCCTAGCAGCCAAAAATTTTAATGTTGTAAAAATGTTTTTTTAACAATAAAACGGCATTTAATGAAGTTTTAAAGATAATTATTGTTATTTAAACGATATATCTAAAGAAAAAATCACTTTCAGAGATTTTTTTAAGTTTGTCATTTTTGTGAAGTTGGCGGCCCAGCGGCCTGGCGGCCTAGCAGCCAAAAATTTTAATGTTGTAAAAATGTTTTTTTAACAATAAAACGGCATTTAATGAAGTTTTTAAGATAATTATTGTTATTTAAACGATATATCTAAAGAAAAAAATCACTTTCAGAGATTTTTTTAAGTTTGTCATTTTTGTGAAGTTGGCGGCCCAGCGGCCTGGCGGCCTAGCAGCCAAAAATTTTAATGTTGTAAAAATGTTTTTTTAACAATAAAACGGCATTTAATGAAGTTTTAAAGATAATTATTGTTATTTAAACGATATATCTAAAGAAAAAAATCACTTTCAGAGATTTTTTTAAGTTTGTCATTTTTGTGAAGTTGGCGGCCCAGCGGCCTGGCGGCCTAGCAGCCAAAAATTTTAATGTTGTAAAAATGTTTTTTTAACAATAAAACGGCATTTAATGAAGTTTTAAAGATAATTATTGTTATTTAAACGATATATCTAAAGAAAAAATCACTTTCAGAGATTTTTTAAGTTTGTCATTTTTGTGAAGTTGGCGGCCAAGCGGCCTGGCGGCCTAGCAGCCAAAAATTTTAATGTTGTAAAAATGTTTTTTTAACAATAAAACGGCATTTAATGAAGTTTTAAAGATAATTATTGTTATTTAAACGATATATCTAAAGAAAAAATCACTTTCAGAGATTTTTTTAAGTTTGTCATTTTTGTGAAGTTGGCGGCCCAGCGGCCTGGCGGCCTAGCAGCCAAAAATTTTAATGTTGTAAAAATGTTTTTTTAACAATAAAACGGCATTTAATGAAGTTTTAAAGATAATTATTGTTATTTAAACGATATATCTAAAGAAAAAATCACTTTCAGAGATTTTTTTAAGTTTGTCATTTTTGTGAAGTTGGCGGCCCAGCGGCCTGGCGGCCTAGCAGCCAAAAATTTTAATGTTGTAAAAATGTTTTTTTTTTTACAATAAAACGGCATTTAATGAAGTTTTAAAGATAATTATTGTTATTTAAACGATATATCTTAAGAAAAATCACTTTCAGAGAACTTTTTTATTTTGTCATTTTTGTGAAGTTGGCGGCCCAGCGGCCCAGCGGTCTGGCGGCCAAAAATTTTAATGTTGTAGAAATGATTTTTTAACAATAAAACACATAAGAATGGCAGACTGGATCGCAGGCTAATATATGGTGTACAATTTCTGTAACAAATTTGAATTGTCCTTTATGACGTTTTAAAACATTTTTTCTGGTCCCATCCAATTTATTATCCCCGTTCAATCCATGAGTATAAGTCATCCTTTACTGACTTTACAAAATAACTTTTGCTTACACATTTATTAACAATAACTCATGATTACAGATGGGGCTATGGTCATACACTAAATGATTACCTCCTTGTTATTGGATGAAACTGAAAAGTTGAATGGTTGGGATTCTGATTGCTAGCACAAGTTATTCGGGTGAAAAATGTATTAAATGTTTCCATGTTGTCATTTTAACGCTATTTTTTGTTAGTTCAAAACGTTAACTTGTAATTTTTAAACATTGATTTGTTTTAACATTTGTATGTGTTGTATGTTGCTTGTAAAAGTATGTAGTTGTTTACATTATTATCATGAATCACATGTTTGTCAATATAACGTTTTGCTATTGCTGTACTTTAACACTTCATTCTTATGGTGTTGTATATACGGATATTCACAGAATAAATATACAGTACCTTTGCTTTGTAAGGTTTTGCTCCCATTTTCCATCTGCATCGCATAATTGTTATACCTCAACACCGCATAAATTATGGTAAAAAAATACATTTTGTTACAATGGTGCCAATATTTGGAATAGAATCTTATTTTATAACGGTCATATTATTCTTTAAAATCTTTTGAAAATAAAAATAAAAACATAACTTGTACACGAAATAAATCTCTTTATAACCATATCATTATGTTATAATACTAAATTATGCATGCATATAATAAATAAAGTATTGTTATGGCGAGTGGTTAGCGCGTCGAAATAGTCAACTATGTATCGCTCACCGTGTGGGCACAAACCAAGACAGGGGCAAGCCGTTATTTCTTGAGCAAGAAACTAAACACTAAATGAACAAAGGCTACCAGGTCACGAAACAACGGAACTACTATGGTGAGAGGTCGAAAGTACGATGACGATGATACGATATTATGCCGAGTTTTCAACATCGTGGTTTCATTTGTTTTTGTTGTTTTTTTTTCTATTTTTTTCTTCTTTATTTTTTCGACTTTTAACCATCATAAATATGTTTTAACGCTGTTTCGCGTTATATGTGTGTCGTGATGGCTGTAATGGGACATCGTGGAGATCCCTCAAGAGCAATATTCCAAAGCAAATATATATAGTTGACACTTGCAGTCTCTATTTTCTTTGGAGTCTATTATTGAGAGATAATAAATTATATTATACCTCATTTGCATACGGTCTTCTATATTCAATATGACGTCATCCGGTCCAAAACCGCATACAGACCGGGGCCGGTCCATAATTCTTACAAGTAAAATGGTTTCCTGCGGGGAACATTTTAAATGATATAAGATATTTCATTTAACTATTTTCAACATTGTTTGGGGACAACATATAGTCGATCAATATAGAAGAAGGTCATTGGAAACTGGTGACCGTTGATGACCGGAGAAGGTCGAACATAAAACAGTTATTTCTTTTTAAGAAAATGATTCAATAGGCCTACCATTTTATGAATAATTCCGAACAAAAAAATAAGTAAACACACAAGTTTACGCAGAAAATATCTCTATTTATTATGGCATTTGCCACTACGATCGAATATTTCAATTAGTATGTATCTCAAATTTTACAGACAATAAATTGTTTATATTAAAGAAACATTGATAATTTTCAAACACATCATTCAAGTTTTTCAAACCTTAAGCGGTAAAATATTTAAACAAAAATTACAAATATCACGTAACAGTTATTTTGTTCTAATTAGATGTAATTCTGCCTAATTCCCCAGAGGTAAATCCGTCACGAACCGGCAAACGGTATTCAGCCAGGTTTTTGAAAGTTCAATTAACCAATCATGTAAGGTTTACATATCCCGTGCTCCTCCATGTACCGAAAACAGGTCACGTGCTCCTCCATGCCTCAAAAGTTAAACGCGTATCAATACCCTGCGGTCTCCAGACCGCAGGTTAAACGTAGCTTTCACGACGTGCGAATTTCACGACGACACAAACAGACGATAACTGTCAAAATGGATAGGCGATTTGTCTCTTTATCAGAGACATAAATGTACTACATGTTGATCAAAAGTCATGATTTTTTTAATTTAGTTATAAATTTTATTTATACTGTTTGTGAAATTCTTAAAGTCCGGGTTATTTTGCCTAGTAACATTAAATTAATATTGAATTTCATTAACAAAAATGGAATCACAACTCCTAAATCATCGGTAATCGGAATATTAAAAGAAGAGCATACACAAAATCCGTTTAGGGTTTGAGATATTTCACACACTGAACAAGTAAAATTATTATTTGAAAGCAAATAATAGTAAAAATGACAGCACAAAACAAGGGGATGAAAGGATTTAGATTCGGTATAATAGAACAAATAAAACATGGCCTTTCGTGGAAAATGCAAGTTTAGGGACTAGTTGGTCAGACTTCGGAAGGTATATGGACCTCAGCTGCGCTTCGGGCCAGACCAACCAGTCCGTAAGCTTGCATTTTCCCCGAAAGGCCATTTTTTATTTCTTAAATAAACCCCATATATCATTTCCGATATAGGGCCTTTTCTGTTCTAATATGTTTGAAACCGGTTGTACCGTCCACAAAACTGGATCCCGCGATAACGCAAAAAGTACTGAAAATATTTTTATGAAACTTGATATATGGATAGATGGCAGTATGGAGATTATGCACGTCTTTTTCTTTTCTTCCTATGTTGAAAATTCTGGTTGCTATGGCAACAAATAGTCTGAAAATATGGCAAATTTAATATAAGTCAGATATATATCTGTGATAACGTTTGTGTAGATGAGCTACGCAATTCGCTGGTCAGTGATTTCCAGCAAATATTACGAATATTTTCAAACAACATTTTTAATTATAATCATTTAGTAACATAATGGTCAAGTCTACTATAACGGTGTAAAACAGATATCATATTGTATTTATCATCTTTCAACTATATAAATAAAAAAAACTACTAATTTGCCAACTGTCAACTTAACGCAAGTAGGTAAGACTGTTAGTTAAATTTCTATTTGAATATCAATGCAAGGCATGTTCGATTCGCAAAAATTATTTCTGTATGAAGAATATTTTTATTGTGTTGTGTTATTTTTTTTTTATTACTTCTCATTTCACTTTTTCTTTTGTTTTCAATGTACACAAGATAAAAAATATTATAATCTGTGTATTAAAATTATTAGATTTTGTAACAAAACTACCTTGATATCCCAATTCATTTGCATATATCATAAAATTGATAAAATAAGGAAAGAAAAATGTTAGACAATTTCTTAGGCTCGAACTCGTGGTAAAATTTTTAAGTCGTATCGTATACCAACTTCTTTACCAAATTTGTCATAAAGTTTGTTTAAATGGTACTTCTTATCTTGTATTATATTCTCTTCTTAAAAAAGCTTGTTTTACCTATTATCCCGAGATGATATTTGGTTCTAACGGTACTTGGGAAAGTCCATTAAAGGGTAAGTCTGCATATTATCGGAGATTGAAAGTGTCAACGACTATTTTAGTATAATTTCTAATAAAATGTGTACCATCGTAGTGGTTAAATTGGTAAATCAGGGTCACTGTAACTTCTTATGAAATGCACTCACAGGTTCGAAACCGACGCTCATACATGACATAGTGATGATGTTATTTTTTTTCTTTTCTTTTTCTTTTGTCTGTCTTTTGTATGATCGTTTGAAAATATTTTGTTCTTCCCAATTTCTTTTTCTATTTTTTTTTGTTATTTGTTTCTTGTTCCCCTCGTTTTAAAGCAAACTGCTACATGTCAAGTGATTAATTAATTAATTAAATTTAGCATTTTAAAAATCAAACTATTTTAAACGCACTACGATTACGAAATATTTATAACTTGAATATATGGATCAATATATAACATACTTAACTTCATTATATTGTTACATTTATGATGATGTCTAACTGTACACAAGTGCATATCAACCCGTGTCCAAAAAAACAACAACATTGAGGCATCAATGAGGGAATTCGGTAGTTTCATATAATAACCGGTTTATTTGTTATAAGTCGATATTACTAGTAATACATGTATCATACAAATACTGTACATCTTTTATGAATATTTCAACATTATATCGTTTACCATTTAAGTAGTAATTTTATATGATACCAGATCATCTCAATATATGGATCCAAGTAAGTCATGTATGGAACCAGATGCTATTATATGAAACCGAATTATCAATATATTAATCAATTTTACAATATATGAAACCAGTTTTTATCAATATATGTAACCGAAGTAGCAATATAAAAGTTGATTTTCACATTATATGATACCAGTTCTTCAATATATGATACCAAAGTAGCAATATATTGAACCAAAATGTCATATACTGACGGGACTTTTTTACAGGCTGTATTCTATACTTGCCCCCCGGTATTACAGTCCTTGTTTAAAGAACATCGTGCTTCACTGACTGCATACTGACTGCATACTATAAGGAAATTATTTGAAATTAACGTCACATTCACTTAAAATGGGCTGGGCAGGCAAAACTTATCGTTATATATGTAGGAGTTGTATGTCATAATTTAAGCTATTGAGTGTACTGACCATTTAACAAAAACATATTTAAAAAATAAGTTCATCTCGACCTTTACCTTTGATCAAAAATAGGCAGTGCCAGAAGGACACATCAAGGTTAATCTACTGACAAAGTTAAAAAATAACTTGTCAAATAATAATTGATTTCATGAAAACGTTTATGCATTGTAATAACAGAACCCAGTGACCTCGGTCTTTGACTGTGTTGACTTGAAAATAGGCTATTTTGGTTCCATATAATGACAATTGCTATCATAGAATGTAACATCAACTTATATACTAGCTGCTACTTTGGTTCGATACATTAATAAAATGGTTCCATATGTTGTAAATATGACTTAATATAATGATAATTCGTTTTCATATAAGGGCATATTGAATATCTGGTATTCATATAATGTGACAATCAACTTATATATTGATACTTCGGCTCCATACATTGATAAAATGGTTTTCATATATTGTAAAAATGAATTAATATATTGATAATTCGGTTTCATATAGGACACCTCGTTCCATATATTGTTACTTTGGTTCCATATATTGAATAATTTGTATCATATATTGTAATAACCAACTCATATATTGATACTTTGGTTCCATACATTGATAAAATGGTTTTTCATATATTGTAAAAATGAATAAATATATTGATAATTTGGTTTCATATAAGAACACCTTGTTCCATACGTTGTTACTTTGGTTCCACATATTGAATTATTGGAATCATATATTGTAATAACCAACTCATATATTGCTACTTTGGTTCCATACATTGATAAAATGGTTTCATATATTGTAAAAATGATTTAATATACTGATAATTTGGTTTCATATAAAGACACCTGGTTTCATACATTGCTACTTTGGTTCCATATATTGAATAATTTGTATAACCAACTCATATATTGCTACTTTGGTTTCATTCATTTTTTCTTTGGATATATCGTTTAAATAACAATAATTATCTTTAAAACTTCATTAAATGCCGTTTTATTGTTAAAAAAAACATTTTTACAACATTAAAATTTCGGGCCGCCAAGCCGCTGGGCCGCCAACTTCACAAAAATGACAAAATTAAAATAATTTCTGAAATTGATTTTTTCTTTAGATATATCGTTTAAATAACAATTATTATCTTTAAAACTTCATTAAATGCCGTTTTATTGTTAAAAAAAAACATTTTTACAACATTAAAATTTTGGGCCGCTAGGCCGCTAGGCCGCTGGGCCGCCAACTTCACAAAAATGACAAAATAAAAATAATTTCTGAAAGTGACTTTTTCTTTAGATATATCGTTTAAATAACAATACTTCTCTTTAAAACTTCATTAAATGCCGTTTTATTGTTAAAAAAAACATTTTTACAACATTAAAATTTTGGGCAGCTAGGCCGCTAGGCCGCTAGGCCGCTGGGCCGCCAACTTCACAAAAATGACAAAATTAAAAAAATCTCTGAAAGTGATTTTTTCTTTAGATATATCGTTTAAATAACACTAATTATCTTTAAAACTTCATTAAATGCCGTTTTATTGTTAAAAAAAAACATTTTTACAACATTAAAATTTTTGGCCGCTAGGCCGCCAGGCCGCTGGGCCGCCAACTTCACAAAAATGACAAATTAAAATAATTTCTGAAAGTGATTTTTTCTTTAGATATATCGTTTAAATAACAATAATTATCTTTAAAACTTCATTAAATGCCGTTTTATTGTTAAAAAAAACATTTTTACAAACATTAAAATTTTGGGCCGCTAGGCCGCTAGGCCGCTGGGCCGCCAACTTCACAAAAAACGACAAAATTAAAAAATCTCTGAAAATGATTTTTTTTCTTTAGATATATCGTTTAAATAACAATAATTATCTTTAAAACTTCATTAAATGCCGTTTTTATTGTTAAAAAAAAAACATTTTTACAACATAAAAATTTTGGGCCGCTAGGCCGCTAGGCCGCTGGCCGCCAACTTCACAAAAATGACAAAATTAAAATAATTTCTGAAATTGATTTTTTCTTTAGATATATCGTTTAAATAACAATTATTATCTTTAAAACTTCATTAAATGCCGTTTTATTGTTAAAAAAAACATTTTTACAACATTAAAATTTTGGGCCGCTAGGCCGCTAGGCCGCTGGGCCGCCAACTTCACAAAAATGACAAAATTAAACAAAATCTCTGAAAGTTAATTTTTTCTTTAGATATATCGTTTAAATAACAATAATTATCTTTTAAAACTTCATTAAATGCCGTTTTATTGTTAAAAAAGCATTTTTACAACATTAAAAATTTTGGCCCGCTAGGCGCCAGGCCGCTAACTTCACGCCGCTAGGCCGCCAGGCCGCTGGGCCGCCAACTTCACGCCGCTGGGTCCGCCAGGCCGCTAGGGCCGCCAACTTCACGCCGCCAGGCCGCCAGGCCGCTAGGCCGCCAACTTCACACATCTGAAAAAATTAACATCTTACAAGGAATTCACCGGTGTTTCCAGTCAATAACACTAATTTGGATGACATAAAAATACAAGGAAATAGTTAATATCTTACAAGGAATTGAAAAAATAATGGAATGGAAAAGAAATTATGTTAGATTTATTTTTATACTTGAGGAACGGAAACTTTGTTTTAGCTGCAGTCACAAAGACACAGAATCATTAACCGTAAATTGATAAAGGTTCTCTTTGATACGAAATAGTTAAAACAAAATACAAGGCAAATATGGGAAATCATTTTAAAGTAAAGAAGTTAAACACAATTATTGTTTGACAAGAAAGGTCACACTCTTTAAAACGAGACTCGCACATTTGTAGTCGCCACATGTTGTTTTTGAAAACAGATATAGTGTTTATTTGGCGAATAACAGAAAAAAAATAAGTACACCCAACTTTTCGACTTGAGAAATTATTTAATTATAAAGTCTACATAGAAACTGAAACGAAACAGCCAAATACAAAAATAACAAACAAGACTAATTTCAACATACTCGCGAAATCACATTACAATACACTTTCAATACACAAAAATGACAACAACCAATCGCATCAAAAATTAAGTCCTTTACATAACATTAAATAACATCATAATATATCATATATAACATAAAATATAAAATATTCAAACCTCTTTGTTTCTTCTCTAACCTCACTCACGAATCAAACAGAACAACAAAAAAAGTATAAGCTACAAAGCTTTATCCTCTATTCTGTATGCTATACTAACATAATGATTGTTTTTATTATATTTCTATTTGTTATTACTAGATTGTGTAAAATTGTATAACATGTGTGTAAATCTATTCGGAAAATAAATAATGTTTAAACCAAACCAACAAAAAAAAAAATAACAACAAAAAACAACAAAAAAACACATAAAACGTACCCCGAACGTATGCAAATGGCGGTGAAAATGCCGTAACCATAAGGGGGACAACTTTGCACGCCTGCAGTTACATATAGGCAACGTAGATATCAAAAATCTAAAATTAAAGCTCTTTTGATTTTCCCGTTATTTTATAAAGGTATTCAAATTGCAAAGACATAGTTGCCGAAAGTTTATGCAGTTGTTTGAATATAACTATTACTCTTATATTTAGAGTATGGAAAGTTTTATTCAAGAATTGTTATAAACAAGTTAAGAATGAAACAAATGAAACCATATTTTCTGATTGCGCAATTTATATTTTATTTTAAATGGAAGGAATTTGTGATTTTGTGAAAAAATGCACGTTTAATGTTACTTGAGAATTTAATTAATAGCATGTTCTTTTTTGGCGGGACGATAAATATGGCATGTAACAAAGCCAAAAATGTATTCAATTAGTAACAAAATTGTGATCGTGCGTTGTCGGTTGAAAAATATCGTATCAGTGCTCTCATGTTTTCATTATTTCGTGTTGTCGCGTTTAAAGTACGCGTTCACGAAATCATGACTAAACGAACATACATGAGCACGACAAAACAATAAAAAAATCCAGTTCTGTCCCTCACTTGGTTTTGTCTCCACTTCAACAAGTAAAAGTACTTTAAAGTACATGTACCTTAAATACATTATGGCAAAGGAAGCATTTCTAGCATCGCATGAAATCTACGCCCGAGGTCATGTCTTATTTAACAAATCTCCAATAATCTAAATATTTAAAATATAATGAAGGACCAGACAAAAATTAAAAGGAATACTATGTTTGAAAAATACACAAGTGAAATTAGAATTCTATAAATAAAATGCAATTAAACATATAGAAACGGAAACTTAAAACTATGACAAATAGTATGCTTCCTTGCTAGAAGTAAGCCTCTAGATATATAAAAATTGAATACGTCAGCCATATGATCATAACATCTCACAATGGAGTAGTTTAACGTATTTCTAGAGACTTCATTTCTAGACAGCTTTACTAAATTTCCCACTCAAAGATAATTATTTGTTGACCTTTCATATTTATAGTAATCAGACAGTTTTGGAAGCCAGTTCCGTACTAATAGTCTTCAAGTCTTTGTAGGTCGAAATGTCGGAGAGTGAACGTCATTAAATAAGATGTATCTCTATACATACGGAAATACATTTTTAATGTCACTTTATTATAGATTTGCAATTTTAGAATGACGTAAGCGGGTTGTAAGTACCTTAGATATCAAATTGTTTCTGTTCGGAAAAACCATTACGTTTTAAATGACGAATACATTTGTAAATTAAATGTTCTAACTGTGAGCAATTTTATATTTGATTATGCTTATATTTTGTTCCAACGTAACGCATTGTTTTTGATCATTAAACTTCAATTCTGTCTTGGTTATCAAACTTTGATTACACACTTCAAAGTCATAAAATGCGTCGCCAATGCACTCTTATAAAACGCAAAAGCCCGGTGTATTTTTCAATAAATTATGATTTTTATTTCTTTCGAAACAGGAAATAATTATATATTCCTGAAATAAACATGTTCAATAAATATTTTATAAACAATAAGGAAATATATTGTTTAATTGCATTTCCGTAATCTTATCTCTAGATAAAGATAAGGAACAAATATTTTGCGTCAATTTAATATGTGACAACTGTAAGTGGGTTGAATCGATGACTTATGTTACTAATTTGATTACATGGCCGTAGATTAATTTTGTAAAAACTGATTTTTTTATTTTTGCAAAATTCATTTCATATCATAATCTCAATTATCTATTAGATAGTTTTAATTCATTAATTCTAAAAGGGGTTACAATCATCTCATCTGCACAAGACTCAACTTTGCTTTTGTTTACAGTTTTAAGTTTCCTTGCAAAAGCTATTAAGAAACAATTAAGATTATAACAATATGAAAACATTTTTCTATCTTTGAATTCTTGATTTTTTCTTACTAAACAAAGGGGAACGCTATATTTCTTCTGGGAATAAGCTTTGCGGTTCTTTGTTTATGTAGGCAAAGCATCGAGATAGATACAATCTTAATTCCAGCTTAACTTGTCAAGGGAGACCGCAGGTGCCCTTCTGGGCAATATTTCAGGCACGAAAGGGCACCTGGATAGACCCACCAACGTTCCGTAAGCTAGCTGGATAGCATGACATAATACAAAGTTTGATCTAAGAGTTCCAAAATATAAAACGATATGTCACAACTGTTTTATTATATGATACGTAACTATTCTAATTCTCTTTAGTTCCAATTGTATATGCCAAATTTCATATACTTTATGAAATGAGTTTCAAGATTTTAAACTATGAAGAAAAAAAAATAGCAGATTATCTTTAACATTTAAAGGGGTCACGTTTCCTATGCCCCATCTATATCATTTCAAGTTACATTAACATTGTTTTATCAACGGTTATTTAAGAATGAATAAAGTACATAGATAATGTAATTAGCGGGCGAGAAATGCCATTATAAATTACACCATTGAGAGTAAGACTTCTAAAAGCAAAACGCCTCTAGACGACAAATCACGTTGATTCTTCAGGCAATATATAATGTAAGTGATTACCATCTTTTTTGTTGTTTGGCAAGTTCACTGACCGACCAATAACCGTTCTACACTGACGGTTTGATATCTTGATTTCTATGGTCTTATAAGTAAATGCTGAGGCTTTTACTTTTTATCCACGATATTTTTCATACGAAATTAAATACTGTCACTGTACAAACGGTGTTCACATTTAAATATACATCTGTACAATTAAAGAGTTTTGACTTAGGTTATTAATAACATTTTAACATTTTTTTTAAAAACCAGTTGAACTATGAGAGTGAAACTCGACAAGGGAGATCATGATTTAAGTAACGCAACCCCTAACCATATCCAGCTTCATAAGAACAATAGGATTTTGAAAAGTTGAGAATCGAATAAAACGTTTCATACAACAACAACAACAACAACAACAAAAGTTGAGTTCACATGGGTGTATATATTTATAGATATATGTAGTTTTAAAAATTAACTGTAATCTAAAATACGAAATTGTCTAAATATAAACGTCATACTATTTATGTAGAAATGATAAAGGATGATGCCTTGTTCTTCACAATATGTCTTGCGAAATGATATAAAATAAGACAAAATGTGCAAAATACGGATTTGTACGTACTTTTTTCAAACAGCAAATACCACGATAATTCAAAGATGGTAAAGAGTATATAAATTAAGAGAAATAATACATTAACAAAAATTATGATAATTGAAAGCAAATGAAATGGCAGTTTTTTGAGAATACAATGCAAAACATGATGAAAGTATCTCCAAAACACTCAACACAAAAGTTTTCTTATTGTAGCAATATGACCGGAATCAAGTAACAACTGAAGTCATCAAGGTCAGAAAATACATTTCGTTTCTACAACCGGCAACGGGATGCAGTGTACCGGACACAATTTTGTCTAAGAAGGTTTAATTGAGACCTTTACATAACATATTTCTTTCCATTGCTTAGGCATTAACGTACTCAGTCTTATTTAACGTGGGTACTTGGAAAGACAGTTCCACTAAAACTGTCTCCTTAAAATCAAGGCAAGCTGCAATTTATGTTTGTCTTTAAGTGTTGATGTCGTTAGTCATGATTACTTGATTATTGTTTTTGGCACTTAGCAGTTTTATCGGTAGTATGAAAACGACACGAATGTTTTCAAGAACTTTTAACGTCAATCACAATGTTGTCATGAGAATTTCAACACGAAACGTTAAAACTTCCGCTTTATATTACCCAAATTTCGATACAAAATTGATAAGGTAATTAAACAAAACACCCATGAAAATGTTCGCAAACCTCTCATTTAAGAAAACAACAGAATCAGTTGACAAAGAATGTATGCAAATATTTAAACAATATATCCGTAGCAAACACGGAAACAAATATCTCACATGCCTAAACTGTACCAGTAAAAACTTTAGTGATAATGTCACGCTTATAACGGTCTTAGTCAACGTTTCTGGTATGTAGTAATAAATTATCGTCGAAGGTTTTTTTGTTATATAAATAAGACTTGTGTCATCATGAAGGTTAAAGTTGCTTGTGCGCCCTGTAATGTGAAGTTTTCTTCGTTTTAAAATAGTTCAAAAGTTGAAATTGGTTTTACAGACACACAATCAGGCCTGAGAATAATAATAAGAGCAACAAAAATTACCATGATAATGGTCATTTTGCACGTTTTTCCTTTTAACGTACATATGTTTATCTCAAATGAAGCTTTCTTTTTAGTTAAATGTATTGAAATGTTTTAAAGAAAAATTGCTTCCATATGCTTTAGCTATAAGTAGAACTTAACACATGTTCGTAATGAAAACCCCTCAGAATATTCAATAACATTTGATGTTCTATTAAACAATGCATGAAAGGTTCATAACAGGTTTTGAAATGTACACCAACTTATCGACTTCAGTCAGAAAAGATAACATTTAATGTTTTTACAACAAAACAGGCAAACCATCACATCAGTGTTACAAAAAAACAACAACTACAAAAACAAAACAAAACACATCCCACAAACTAACACTGCGTGAATACTTTTATTTTGTCTGTTGCTCATATCTTGGTAACAATTTGAATTTCAATTTAGTCATAGCAACAAAGGAGTAGCATACAAAATGTAATATTTATTAAATAAATGTTTGTCATTCATCAGAGGTAATACAGTAATTTATATGAATATGATATTACTGAAAAAGTGCATTGAAAGTTTAAAAAACGTAAAAATGAGTTTTTACCCCAAAAATTCGGACAGACAGTGATTTCATTAAATATCAATTACGCAATGTTTAGCTTAACGAATGTTTTCCGGATCTGCTTGACGTTTGACATACATGTACTTCCTCTTGTAATTGAGATATATTTTTACACTATGGGGTTTTGTTTTTAGTTGGAAAAAGTTTCCCGAAATTTTCAAACAAACAGGATAACGCCCACTGCAATGACGGTCCAACACTATTTTATATTCTATATAAAACTACTACAACTGCAGTGCCTTCAGTACTTTGATTTCATTTTTTTTTTTTTGGAATGAGTGGATACACGTTTTTTTACAATTAATGTATCTTCGCAAATCATATATTATGCAACTGAAATCTGCATTGATACAAGACAGATGCATTTACCAAATTGAAAATTAACAATTATACATTGCTAAGAACATAGTAATTTAATTTAACATGCACAAATTTGAACTATTTCTTGAGTAGGCATGTAGGACTCATTGTCTATTCATATTTCAAATATTGCTAAACACAATAGAAATGTTCGATTTAAATACTCTTATAAAGTATTTTTGACTTAAATTCTAAGTGTTTTATGATGAATACGAATACTGAAGAACAATAAATTATTTGCTAATTATAGATATGCCATACTAAATCATGTATCTCACACTTGCCAACAAATCATACATAATTCTTCCATTTTCTGTTGTCATAAATAATAATTAATACTATCACCATCATTTTTATGGTAAGACATACCTTCCATTATGGACCATATCACTTAAGTGATAGTTCTATTTTTTTACGAAGCTTTCGGCAATGTAGTGGTCGATCAGGCAGTCCAAAATCATTTAACAAGCTGGAGATTTAATGTTTTGGGTTGAATGGGAGGTCACTGCAATGCAATGACGTTTGAAGTATAGTGTAATCTGGATAATAAGTTAATTAAGTATATCAAGCATCGCAATGGCAAATATTGTTCACCGTTTCTAGAATTTGAGAATGCCAAACAGTAAAAATTAGAAATTCAGATCTGGTTTGATTGTTTCAGTTCATGACCGCAATAATTGTCAAGCCCTATAAAGTATGACTGATAAATTAGTTTTCAGTACTTGAATATTGGATAAAAATAGTTCAAATGAGTGAAATGACCAGCAAAAAACAAAACAGAACATTAACAAATACTGAAGCCACACAAGCTTTATAAACGTTATGCGCGAATTTTAAACTGTACCTATTCTTATATTCTTCCAAACATACGAAAAATGAATACGTCATCTGGATGATCATAACATGACATGATGTATTCTCTAGACAATGGAAGACAATTTCGAATTTATTTGTTAAACGCATTTCATTTTGTTTTTTGTAATTTTACCTATAACACAACATACAATCAAATGGGCAGACATCAGTTCAAGCGTCGACAGCTGTACAAAAAAAGTGTTCTATTTACTGAAGCACAAAAGCGCTGAAAATTGTTTCCTTGAACGGCTTTCAGCGTTATTCATTCTTGCTGATGAATGGCTGTCGATGATATTATTAAAAAGAGACGAACGGCTGATGACGTAACTAAAAATATGATGACACTCAAACTTAAATAACTTATAACTTTAACAGAAAAGCATGTTTGAAGGTATGGTTTGGATTATTTTATGACGAAATATTGACGTTTACGAATCGTATGACAAAAGGATTTATTATCATGAGAAAATAAAAGCTTTTGTGACTTTAAAATAAAAATGCCGCGTCTAAACGGATATTGTGGTTATTTTCAGTCAACATTTACGTAAAGTAAAGCTTGCACAGGGCCAGAAATTTGTTAGCATGCTCCTTTGGATGTTGGCTATGAATCCATAACATTGATTTACTCGAATACAGTTTGGATATGTTAAACAAACATGAACACTTACGTTCCGTCAATTGTGTTTTCTGCGCCGACATGTATATAATGGTACAGCTGTCGACGCTAGAACTGCTGTCTGCCCATTTGATTGTCCGGTGTGATAAGAATTAGTCTGGTAAATGGAGTGAGCAACTGTCTGATGTAAAATTTGGCTCACAGACTTCATCAAATGCTACTTAAATTGAAAATGGTATTCCGCTACTGTCATGTCATAAACCGCAGTGGAGTCGCTTTAATATAATTATTATAATGATTACTTTCTCCTAACAATAAAGCTAAATAGACAGATGGTAAAACTTTGTTTGAATTATTTTCCCAGTAATAAAACAGACAGAAAGTCTTCTGCATCATAAATCGTTCCCTGTGATAAACGCTGTACGTCTACAATTCCCTTTATATCTCATTAATATATGTTTATTATTCGTCTTATTTGAACAAATAATTTACGCTAGCGTAAATGCGTCTCTGTTTTTCTAAGGTTGTAAAACATTTGAATATGCAATATTAAAATACGGTTCAAAGGTCATTTTATAAACGATTTGTCGTCATCTACATCGTGTTTTTATTAAGTTTTTGTAACCTTCAAATCTATTATATAAAATTAATACAATTTATTATACATTTAACAGTTGGATTTTTGCCTTACTTTATGATTGCTTTTGGCTGTAAAACGTGAATTGTTCATGCAAGTGTATAAAATAGTAAACTATAAGTGTGAATATCATGACAATTAATATAATTCCTTCATGATGACCTTTTACCTTCAGATGTGTCGAATGAATGATATTTAAGGAAATATTGACATTTTCTGACCACTATTAATCCCAGAGTAAAAGAAAATACACCGATAATGCAATAAGTGGGGAAGAAATGTTATTACCTATTACTCAATCTTGAGTGCATCACGCTGCTAGACGAAACTAATACATTTATTCTTCAGGCGAGATAATGTAAAGTGAACGCCTTCTATTATCGTTGTTGAGCAAGTTCACTGACCGAACAAACACCATTTTACAGTGAGGGTTTGAAAATGCATTTAGTTAAATACAATTATGCTAAAACTTTCATTTGCCTTTCTTAACCTGCGTATAGGGTAACATACTATATTAATTAATTTTAGTTATATAACTACTAAGTATTAACCCTTACCGAAATTGCATAATTAAAGAGTTTGAAACATGATATTAAAGCACTGCATTGAGTTTGAAAATGTGCAAAGTAAAGAAAGAAAAGTAACTGCTAGACGTCTTAAGCGAAATGGCTCATAAATGCCGAAATATGGACAGAAGCAAGTAAATACTGAAGTCATCAAGTTTGTACAGGCATCTTACACGGTTTGTTTCTAAAACAGGCGATATGGTGCAGAGAACCGGACATAATTTGTCTAAGATCTTTTAACGGAGAGCTTAACATAATAGTTTACGTTCCATTGCTCATGTATTAACGTGTCAAGTCTTATTTAATTTGGCTACTTAGAAAGACAAGTTCCACTAAAACTGTCTCCTCTAAACCAGGGCGAGACGCAGATTAAAGTTTGACTGTGAGTTTTAAAAAATTATGTCTTTAATCATGTTATTAGCACTCTGTACTTAGAACTGTGGCCTCAAAAGGAAACGACCTGTTGATGTCAATCTAAACGTTATCAAGAGAATGTCACAAGGGAACACTGACATTTTCTGCTATATATATTACCCAAATTTCGAGGACAAATCATTATGGTCCATTTTTCAACAACACCCACACTATTGCACAAACCTCTTATTTAAGGGATATACCTAACAAATGATCAATTGGCAAACGTTTTACGGTAATATCACAATTAATTCTGAAAATTGAACATTAAGACAAATGCGAACATATAAAGTATCTATCTAGGTCATAACTCATGATGTTGCTACTAAGACCGGTATTTTTAGATACAACCAAATTTAAAGTAATGTGAAACAAACCTTGCTTCTATATTTTATGAATAATGAATACTAGGTCCACCTGCAGTATGTTATCAAAGCAAATACAATTCTTACCAGCTGAACAAAATGTTGTGAACATAGGTCAATTATCATACTGCTATCAATTTTCACCTTAAATTATTGCAGCATTACTTTCATACTTAGCTTTTGTTTTCAATTATTTCTAAATCTACCTTTTAAGCGCTTATGTGTGTTAACTTTTACATTCGACGGTTAGTTTTTATAGTGTCTGGATGGACAAGGAAGAACATATTAATCGGAAATACACTATATAATATAGGATCCATTGTATCATAATGGTTAGGTTTATACATATACTGACAAATGACCTTGTGACATTTTGATATTCAATTTGCATTTCAAAGACATGCAAAGCTGCCATGTTTGGATGTATTTCAACTACAGGGCTTATGAAGTACAACATAAGAACAACATACCTTTCTAACAAGTCTTTCTGCTACCTCATTCCACTCGGCCAATCTGCTTAGTTTGAATTATTATATCCTCCTAAATGCCCTCTGAATTTGTATTATATAAAACGTCTTTCTAGTTTATTGCGATGATCTTAGATCACTTACTAATTTTAGAATAAATATACATACATAATTGCCTTTTAATGCAATATTTTCCTTAAGGAAATATATAAATGCGTTTTCAACGTCAATTTGTAGGATTATATAATGGAACAGTTTGTATATTCAAAAAAGTAATTTACATCACTCTTTCTGCAAATAGAGGCTTCTGATCCGTATGGTCAGGTTTTTCTAAAGGCGATATAAATTTCTTTTGAAAACATTGCAATGTAAGCAAAGGAATTTAGTAAATATATAGATGTTCAACAGTGCTACCTCTACAGAAGGAGATACTAATTTTTTTCACTATGATAAACATAAATAATAAAGACCAAATTTTTGCATGACATAAAATAAAATATATAAGTTTATATGTTACTTCATATACGCTGATTATTCCATAACAAAGTAATTTCTGTCTCTGCAAAAAAAAAAAAATAAATAAAAATAAACACTGTACTGGTAAAAATCAATACAGCTTAGACTCAGTCGTTCCGTGGTCAGTCTTTTTTGATAAAAAACGTTGAACAAAACGGATTGCCAGTAATTATATATTTTGTTTGGCCTAGTGATAAGCCAAAGTGTAAGTCGATCCTATATTCTATATGAGTAAATGCATTATTATTTATAAAGTCTGTAATCCCAGTAAATAATACAGTACTCTAGTCAAATTTGATGTCAGCGAAACAGAACTATAGATAGAAAAGATATACTATTATCATGATATTAATATATGAAAGTTGAGAATAATACATAGAGGATATTCAAGTTTTTTCTATAAATACATGATTTATTTTCATTGAGTGGTATGAAAATAAATATTTCATGAGTGGCGGTAGCCACGAGTGAAATATGGTAATTTTCATGCCACAAGATGAAAATAAATCATGTATTTATAGAAAAACTTGAATTTTCTGTTTATTATATACATTTTTGTACATTTTTCTCCTTTTTGATATTAAAATTTGAAAAATTTTCCCTTAAATTTTGTGTACTGGCAAAATTTAAAAGAAAGTAGTCCGGCAAGACACCAGTGAAAATACGGAAAATATGTTTCACTGCAGTGAAAAATAAATTTTTACAGTGAAAATACGGAAAATGAAAATACGCATTTTATTTCATCAATATTTCTCAATATTTCATTTATAAGTATATAATAAATATATAGATTTAAGATCCTATACCAATCCTTATTAAGCACTTTTTGTGTCCTTCACAGTAAATCGTATCATATCCGGACGCAATTTGTTGTTTTTTTTTCCTCGAAATATTTGACCTTTATGTTTTCGTTCTAATATTGATGCATTGACTTGTTTGAGAGACGCTTCTGTAAGTACAATTTCTTGAAATAGCAAAAAGCTTCTAATATTCTTTGAGAGTGAGTGAATCAGTCTGTATCCCAATTTGTTAAAATGAATTTAATGGAAACCACACAATAACTGTCAATACAAAACTTCAAAATGTTTGCATACAGACCAAAAGTGACACAAGACATTTTCAAGGACCGTTCACGTCCAATTCAATGTTTCAGTGTTAATTTTAACATCATGACTTATTGATGGTCAGTGATGTAGATGTTTACTACAATTAGAAAATTGGCTTATTGTATTCTTATTCAACTACGCCCCAACTACCTTTTGATAGATCGTAAACAGGGGAGAAAGTATTTTGAAAGTAAAAAGATCCTGTAGTTTTTTTTATAAAAGTTTGTTGTTATATTACATTGGTCTGTTAAAAGTCAGTTTTGCAGAAATGCATTAAAATTTTGATACAACAGTTATGATTAAACTTTTGTATACATGGTTGATATTTTAGGGCACGATTGTACTTAAGAAAGATTCTTTAATTTAAAAGCAAATACATCTTTTCTGGTAACAGGAGAGTTTGAAAAGGTCAGCTATCTAAAAATATTATATTCACAATTTAAAGTACATGTGTGAACGGTCAATGTCACTGTCTTGTAATCTGACTAAAAGGAATGATCAGATGAGTGATGCTTTTTTGTGAGTAAAACTTCTAACCTATAGTCGGGACACAGTTTTGTTCGCTTGAGACATACATCACATTCTTTACAAAATAAGAATAGCGGATATTTGATTTTCCACGTATGGTACACATTAACACAATGCCTAAAAATAATAACATGATTAAATGAGATTTTTTGCCGTTTCGAAATTCAGAATTTAACTATTTTCATGTTTAAATGTTGAATTATGCTTAAGACGGTGCTAGAGGGCGTAAACGGTAGCTTGCAATTACAATTACCGTCCACGACCAGGCTCAATCAAACCGAACCTGCAACATTTCAGATTTTGCCGTTTGGGGTGTTCTTTAGGAATTCTGTTTTTATTTTGTTTTACATAATAAGCATATTATCTCAATTAAAACTTCTAATTATGGTTCCGTCTTTTAATTCATAGTTAAGGATTTATGCCTTATTTAAGTTTCGGATAATACACCGCTTTTGTCGGAAAGTATTCCATGTACATCATTTTATGAACGCATCAACGGAGCTTTTGCTATTACAAATGAATAAATTCTGTTTAACAACGGAGCTAGGGGCATGGACAGTAGACTGCGTTTATACCAATGCCGTTAGAGAATGTCAAAAATGAAATCAAGGACAAAAGCCCTCCCGTCCAAAAATGATAAGACGGACAAAAGCCCTCCCTTGAAAACAACTGGGCGGACAAAAGCCCTCCCTTGAAAATAACAGGGCGGACAAAAGCCATCCCACAGCAATTACATATTTGAACGTTGAATAGTTTGTATTTTCTTTTCAATGCACTCAAGATATTGAAATTGAATTCATGAATTTTTTTGTTTAAATATTGGCATAAGCGTGTTTGTATGAGCATGGTAATTTGCAATTTTAATATGTTGAGTGCATTGGAAAAAACACAAATATTTAGCATGCATTATACATTTTGTTACGGAAAGGTTTGTTTCCCAGCAGTCATTATTATGCTGCTGACCGTTCCAAGGCGGCGCCCCACTGTGTTCCTCAGATGTATGTCTATGTTGTTTCATACTGTTTTGGTGACACTTTTGCTTGTGTCCCTTGTTGTTTTTTCGTCTACGGTAAGTATCTTCCCCATTGCCTCTAGTTTTTTTTTCTTTGATTAACCCCCCCCCCCTTCCCCCGGTCTCATGTCCCCTTCCCCTTTGTGGGCCTATTATTATTTTCTTTGAATTCCTAATCAGTTACAAATTATTTATCATTTAATAATTAACCTTTCCGTGCTCTGTCTTTGCCCTGTCCTGTTTTTGTTTGGGGTCCGCCTGGGCTCCTTGCCATTGATTCTTGTTGCTGGGTCACATGGGGGTTGCGTTCATTGAACGCCGCCTTTCCTTGTTGATCTTGTTTATCATATTTTTTGTTCCCCTAGTTAATTTCAAGTGAGGGCGTTTGTCCCCCAAGTCATTTTCACGGGAGGACTTTTGTCCGCCTTGTGTTTTTTCACGGGAGGGCTTTTGTCCGCCTTGTCAATTTTGGACAAGTGGGCTTTTGTCCGTTTCCCCATTTTGCCATATTGTGTTTTTTAGGTTTCAAAGTTTTCTATTGTACACATTAATAATAACTTGTATATTATCATGGACGTAAATAATAAAGAAAATATTTGTATTATATACATGTACATACATTTCATACATTTAAGCATTAATATAAAAACATTAAATCTACAAATTTGTGAATCGTATTGAATAATTCATCATCGTTTCATTAAATCAAATAATACATAAACTTCAACTTCACATTCTTTGTAACACTTCTACTATAAGCATATTTTAAATACTATGGCTATTAATGTCGCCTTCTTCAATGACCTTTCTCTTTTATCAACGAATGTTTGTTATCTGATTTGATGTAATGTCAGAATACATTGACATTGTCTGTATGGAATAAATCTCAGAAGTTAATAAAAGACAGCCATAATGTTATAACTTTTGTCCCCCAAGTCATTTTCACGGGAGGACTTTTGTCCGCCTTGTGTTTTTTCACGGGAGGGCTTTTGTCCGCCTTGTCAATTTTGGACAAGTGGGCTTTTGTCCGTTTCCCCATTTTGCCATATTGTGTTTTTTAGGTTTCAAAGTTTTCTATTGTACACATTAATAATAACTTGTATATTATCATGGACGTAAATAATAAAGAACATATTTGTATTATATACGTGTACATACATTTCATACATTTAAGCATTAATATAAAAACATTAAATCTACAAATTTGTGAATCGTATTGAATAATTCATCATCGTTTCATTAAATCAAATAATACATAAACTTCAACTTCACATTCTTTGTAACACTTCTACTATAAGCATATTTTAAATACTATGGCATTAATATAAAAACATTAAATCTACAAATTTGTGAATCGTATTGAATAATTCATCATCGTTTCATTAAATCAAATAATACATAAACTTCAACTTCACATTCTTTGTAACACTTCTACTATAAGCATATTTTAAATACTATGGCTATTAATGTCGCCTTCTTCAATGACCTTTCTCTTTTATCAACGAATGTTTGTTATCTGATTTGATGTAATGTCAGAATACATTGACATTGTCTGTATGGAATAAATCTCAGAAGTTAATAAAAGACAGCCATAATGTTATAACTTGTTTAATGTCATTACTTATTACTTCACAATGTGCAAAGCTTTTAGAAGCTGTACAGTGCTAGACGAAACATTAAATGATACATAGACGAGAAAAAATAACAGAAAATCCATTATGATTCAACATGTTTAGTAAGATGAATGATCGACCATTGCACAACTTTCAGCCTACAGTAAAGTAAAAAATAATATAGACATGAAAGAAATATCATTATTACTTATTGTAAAAGCCACCTTTTTCGTAACATCTACATCTGTAGTCATTTATCAAAGTTTCTAAAGTTTCTAAATGTGTAAATTTTTAGACAAAAAAACCTTTAAGGCATATTTTTGGTTGATAAAGTTTTGCATGACACCTCACCACTAACCCTTAATCTGCTTGGACCAAATATGTTAAACCTTTGCGACCAGTATACAGCCTGGCCAGCCTTCACATCCTCAAATTCTTGATATTCCCAAAATTGATAATTGACAACCTCAAAAATGAAAGCTGGAAGACTAAATTTATTAAGCAGGTTAAGCGTTAAATCGGTAAAAATATCCAACTAATGTTTCGCATACGGCCGAAAAGAAATCAGTTTGTCATATTGTAAAATTCTCAATTGCACATATTACTTTTTTTCTTTTCTCTTAATTGTAAATTTACAAAATATCCATTATATTTCTCTTTTTTCATAAACAAATGAATGAAACTTATCATTGCTTATAATGACACAAGTATACTATTCGTACCCTTTAAGCAGAAAGAATACGTCCGGAATAATGCAAAATAAGCCTGCTTATAGAGTAACATGTCAAATCAAATAAATTGTAGTTATATAACTGCTGAGTATTAACAGATGCCGAATTGCATATTTAAAGTGTTGGAACCGTGACCTTAAAATACTGTTTTCAGTTTGTAAATGTACAAAGTAAAGAAAAATTACTTGCGGACGTTTAATACGAAATAGTTTATAATAAAAAAAAATATAATGAAGCAATATGGACATAAACAAATAAATACTAAAGCTATCAAGTTCATCAAGTTCTGATTTCTGATTTATCTAGCACGATTTGTTTCTAAATCAGGCGAGACGATGCAGTTAACCGGACATGATTTGTCTAAGAATTTTTAAGGAGAGCTTTACATTATAGTTTACGTTCCATTGCTTATGTATTAACGTGCCAAGCGTTATTTAATTAGACTACTTAGAAAGACAAGTTCCACTAAAACTGTCTCCTCAAAACCAGGGCAAGTCGCAGTAAATGTTTGACTGCGAATGTTTGATGTGTCTTTAATCATGTTTTTGTAGCTCTCTGTACTAAGAACTGTTGCCTGAAAAAGAAACGACCTTTTAATGTCAATCAAAACGTTTTCACGAGAATGTCATCAGGGAACACTGACAGTTTATGCTATATATTACCAAATTCCGAGGACAAATCATTAAGGTCCATTCTTAACAACACCCACACACTATTTCTTAAGCTTCTTATTCACGCCTTGTAAATGAAAGAGCTACCTCTTTCGGAGGTATACGGTTAATTGCTCTAACGCTGCTTCCGAGCTAGTGCATGTCGCTAGAATCAGCTGTACAAAGTGCCAACACTAAGTTCGAGAAGCAGAATTGACTATATTTATGGTCAAGCTCATTTGGTCATTTTTTAATTATAACAAGACTACGTATGTTCAATTTTACGGTGTAAACGTCACATATCTTCTCTGTATTTACCCAAAAATGTATTTATTTTATATTGAAATAAACTATATATCACTAATAGTTGTTTTTAAATATAAAAATGAGCATAAACTATATCTTTGAAATAGCAAAGCAAGTAATTATATATCCTAATTTGGTTTGTCTTGTTGTCTTTGCATTAAATCGTATTATTTTCGGATGCAATTTGTTTTTGTTTTTTCTAAACATTCGACCTTAATTATTTCGTTTGTATATTGATGCAGAGACGGTTCTGTAAATACCATTTCTTGAAATAGCAAAAATCGTCTTATATTGTTTGCGAGTGAATGAATCAGTCTGTATCCCAATTTGTTATAACCAATTAAATGAAAGCCAACAATTACTGTCAACACAACACTTCAAATTGTTTGAATACATACCGAAAGTGCCACAAGATATTTTTAAGGATTCTTCACGTCCAATTCAATGTTAAACAGGACCTATTGATGATCAGTGATGTAGATTCTTTCTATATTTAGAAAATTGGCCAATTCTTATTCAACTACGCTCCAACTAATTTTGACATATTGTTAGCAGGAGAGACTGTATGTTGGAACTAGAAACAGTTGTATTAACGTTTGTTGTACATCTCCATATTTTGACTTATATTTCACATAAAGCGATATTGTAACGCACGCAAGCACGCACGCACGCACGAACACACAAAAATACATAACTACACATGCACAAAAAGTGAACACGTTTCTACAGTATTACCACTTTCGCACATGTGATCACTTATGAAATATTTTCAATGTGCTCTTTATATTTGTTATATATATAAGTAATATCATGATTTTTTTCAGGACAGTGTAAAGCGTGTTTAAATCTTCCAGAAATGCAACTGTGCCCTCTTTACAGTAATTATAGATGAAGCAAAGTATGGTAGCAAGTTATATAGATGTAAGTTCACGTATATTCATTGTTGTACTTTGTGAATAAGATAAGACAATAACACGGAGGTACCGTACTGTGTGTAAAGAAGAGTTACCCAGACTCATATATTCCCATCCGTACTGACAGCATGTGTTTTATTCTTTCTCCAGGCAAAGGCAAAGTCAAATTTCCTTAATTACAAGTATTTATTTTGACATGAATAAATGGGGTTAATTATAAATACATTGGTTCTCTTTTATATCTTATTAGAATCAATTCTTAGGTGGAATGATGTCACACTTCATCAATGACGTCAATTAAGGCATTTAAGCATTTTGCTGCGCATTTAAAAATGCTAAAACATCCATGCTTTTAATATGCAAAAATCAAGTATATAAAATATAAGAAACAATTCCAACGCACACAATGGTTTGATATAGATGCACTGTGCATGCCATTTTATTTTATTGAATTAGTTTTCTTTTCTAAAACATATTACTGTATCAAAAAGATATGTATTTCTTTACAGTTTAATCACTTTTATATGAGCCGCGTCAATACAAAACCAACATAATGGGTTTTGATCCAGACCAGCCTGCGCATCCGCGCAGTCTGGTCAGGATCCATGCTGTTCGCTATCAGTTTATTTACTTGTTATAGGGTCTGTAAGCGAACAGCATGGATCCTGATCAGACTGCGCGGATGCGCAGGCTGGTCTGTATCCATGTTGGTCGCAAACCCATTATGTTGGTTTTGTCGTGACGCGGCTCATATATGTTAATGATAGTACTTTTTTTATTTACTACGTGCGGAAGCGATAAGTACGCCGCTTTGATAATGTGAGAGTGACGTTACATTTTCTTTTGTACATGTACACTAAAGTTAACAACCTTTGTCTGAATATGTAAAACAGGGTTTTCAGAAGCGAATATAATGTAAGATTAGAAACAGAATTTGAAATGTCTTGATGGCAAAGTTAGTAACATTAAATTTTATCACAAGTTCGAGCTCACTTTTTTGCGGTTTTCTTTCCATATATTTTTTATTATTTTTACATAAGAAAAATGAATTGGGATATAAAGGCAGTTTTGTTATGGTATTTAATTATTAATTTAGATATACATGTACAGATGATAGTGATTTTTACCCTGTATAGACCCTTTCATTTAAGCGATAACAGTCAGGGAAGAGTTTCTTCCCTTACCGGATGTGACGTAAATGGGGGATAAAAATATGCAGGCCGCATAGAATGTTAGCTTATTGAAAGTTAAATGCGTTAATACTGATCGTTCAATTATGAATATAACATGTAATAATTTACGCATGCATACATAAATTTAATATCAAGACAATAGAAAAAAATAAAAAACAAAGATTGAGATTAATTCTCGCTACGGAGTGAAACAGCGAAATTTCAAACTGTGTAGTATGAAGTAGTCATAGTACTTTTGCAGTGCAAGAGTTTTTCGTGCAAACTTAAACTATAGTTGAAACAGTCTGTGCACAGTATCATGCATTCCGTATAAGTTTGCACCAAATTATTAAATAGGGCTAAATATAGCTACATTTAAAACAAAATGAGAAGTTAATAGAAAATAGCACAGTATTTATAATCTTTACAATAAATAATACAAAATTTTCTTACTTGATTGATAATTATAAAGCAATATTTTTGGGGAAAATGTGCAATCCGAATCTAGCTGTCTTGTATTGATATTTACCACAACCTTACCTGCATTACGCTGAGAGTTGGTAAATTTGTTGATAATTTGATTAATATAGCTAGCCTGTTTGAATATAATAAACACAATATGATAGCTGTTTTACACCTGGATAGTGGACTTGACCACCTCGTCACTTAATTATTATACTAAACGCACAGTATTTGTGCGCACGTGAAACATATTGCGTTGATACGTAAATGTTTCACGTGCGCACGTAATACTGTCGCATTCGCATGTATTAATCAAAATATTTCCTAGTATGTTATTTTATTCGATTGTCACATATGATACGTATATTTTATTATCTGAATTTGATTTCATACTATCAGATTAATGCTACAGGCAAGGGGGGGGGGGGGAGGATATTTTGATTATTTTTGTGAGAATTATCACTTTTTATTTTATGCTTTTCAGTGGATTACTGATTTATCCGTGAACATTATATTTGATAATTTCACAGTAAAAATTATCAAACTATAATTTCACACTTTTCAATGACGAAACTACTTTTTTAAGATTTTCCCCATGTGGTACCTTAATTTTATTTTTGCTGACTATTCCGACAAGTCAGGCTGCTTAAAGAAAAGCAAAGCTGAAATTGATAAATAACTTACATATCAAAAATAATAAAAAGAAGAAAACTAACAGTATGTCACTTCTATTCATTCAAATTACCAATCACCAAATATCGTCTCTTTAATTTTTTGTTTCATTTTTACAGTCTGAAAAATACATTCCTTCAACATGCAAAACTGCTCTTGATGACATATCGGAATATATAAGTATCCTACGAGCAATAACTGCCGTATGCTTTATGAAAACTTGAAAAGCAATGGCAGCTTTCACTCGAAGAATATGTAAACAACCCAGCGTTCGTAAGGCTTCCAAGTTTTCCAATTTCCTATCCACTTTTATTAATGTTTACACATCTGTCAACACTTATTTATTGTCTGTTACAATCCTCAAATAAGTTTTCTTTCTTTTAAAAAGGTATATGACTAACAAATACAAATGATATCCCTCTGAATCAAACACAATTATTTTCCTCCAGTGAAATACACAACTTTAAAAATGGCGGCCGTTTACATTTAACAAAGCCAGGTCTAATATAAATTCGCAGTCAGTAACAGAAATATTGATGGATGGTTGGACTTTTTCTCCTACTAAAATTGTTTGTTTTTATTATTAAAACAAGCGATCAGACATATTTTTTTTTAATAAAATGAATACTATCACTACCTTTTAACATTGATTGTTCAACTTATTTTTCAGCCCATGACTTCTTGTATTTAATGAGAAATTCGACTTTTTTGAGGCTCTCAATGGGGAAAACAGATTTTAATATTAACGTAAATATTAAGGAAATTTCGTTTTAACCTGTTTTTAAGCATTAAATAAAAAGAAAATTTCTTTGTTTGTTGTGTAAGATGTGATTTTATTTCATCTCATGAACTTTAAAAACAGTATTCTTACTCGTGGCTACGCCACTCGTGAGAATACTGTTTTTAAAGCCCACTCGATGAAATAAAATTTCATCTTACACACAAACAAACAAATATCCTCTATATTTTTAGTGATGGCACACTGTAAGAGATTCTATTGTCAACTAACCTAGTTAAACAGTCTTAACAATAAAACATATTAATCTACACTATTGTATATTGAATGTATTCATTCGTTGCTGTGAAGTTGTGATGAAATAGTTTTTGAAATAATTGAAACTGAAACAAACAATAATCCAAATTTGTTAAGATTTACGTTTTTATATTAATGAAAGGTATAACTGGGTATTCCGCATTTTACTTAACTTGAACACGGATCTACATCTGAGTAGCAAATAAAGTTGTACTTTCGCATATCTGTACATTTTAAACCTTTCTTTTCAGAACGAATTGATTCCTCCTAACGATGCTTATATACATTATAAAACGATCAAAAAGATTACCCCAATACAATGTTATTTTGTACTAATATATTTTTAATCAATAAAATACTCTTTACATAGAACAAAGATACCATTATATTACATGTGTGAAATATATATATTCGAAAAGGTTTTATAACAAAAAATATAACTTATCATCCGTCATAGATTAATCATTTCATTTAAATCCTGTGTAAATTGTTGCTTATAAATGACATCTTTATCCTAATAATATAAAATAATTTTGAAATTTGCGTAAGAAAAAAAAATGTATATATGTATACGCTTAAATAAAATGCTTGTGTATAGTCTTTTTGAAAGTTGTGATAACTATTTCATGACACTGTTTAAACAGGATTTTAAACTCTCTATTTTCAGATACACACATGCCGAAGAAGATTGTAATATCTGGAGAAAACATTTCCTTCGTCAAGAAATAGACACCGTTACACTGGTCTACGTAACATTCCTATTATAGATGATTGATATATTTAAGTGCTTTTAAGAACAGTGTTTGAATGTCGAATTTCTGTGAATACGGATTTTTAGTTTTAATGGTTATTATTAAAACTTTCTGTTATAATCAATTTGTGCTATGGACTCATTTTCCTAAAATAATATGTGAATGTTAACACGAAAAAAATGATATTAATATCTTTAAAATGTTTTATGGGTGTAATATAAGTGGCTCATAAAAATCATTGTTAAGATAAATAGAAAGGAACTTCAAGTTGGTATAGTTTGTTCTAGATTTAAACAACATGCAATTCATAAAGGTTACGGCTTGAAAATATCGAAACATGTACATGTATAATTCGATCTTTGAAGAAAATATCGCGGTGAGGATGTTCTGCACTGTGATACGTATTACATGACTCTGTATCGCAACATACCGGTATATCGCCATTCCGTTGCAACGCTACATTAATGTGTCCCTCTAGAATAAGGCTTACAACAATATATGAGTGTTGAAGCGAAGACATGTTTATTTTGTTTAATATATGTATACATATTGAATATATGTTTATGAAATAATAAATATTTAAGAGTGACTCGATTTGGTTTTTACTTTATTATTTGAAATACTCCAATTGTGAAGATAAAGTTCTTAAGCATATGACTTTACAGTTCCCATTCACAATGTGTAATCAAACATGTTCTATTGTACAAGCCTGCATTTCTGTCATGTGTAGGTGTCACTTATATGTAAATGCATGCTTTTGATATTATCTGTACCTTCTTTTATCTCGAAAATACAGTTCTGTATACCCTGTGTAAAACTAAAAAAATGCAATTCCGTATATCCCAAGTATATATTGAAAATACGATTCCGTATATTCCCTGTATATGTAGAAAATACGATTCCGTATATCTTCTGTAAATGTAGAAAATACGATTCCGTTTATTCCCTGTATATGTAGAAAATACGATTCAGTATATCTTCTGTATATGCAGAATATACGATTCCGTATATCATCTGTATATGTGGAAAATACAATTCCGTATATCCTCTGTATATGTAGAATATACGGTTCCGTATATCCTCTGTATACGTAAAAAATACGAGTCCGTATATCCTCTGTATATGTAGAAAATACGGTCCCGTATATCCCTGGTATATTTATTGTATACTAGGGATAACAACCTTGATAAATTCCGTATACGGGATTTTATTCTCCGTAAACTTCAAAAGTACAAACAAATATACGTACATGTATATGGGACAAATACGGAATTCCGTATATGCCTGATGCATATACGGACTTCCCGTATACCCGGTGTTCCCTATACGGACTCGTATACTTGGTCCGTATATTCGACAAATACATCCCGTACACGCCCGTATTTGTCAAAAAATACGGGACCGTATATTCCCGTATATCAGTATATTTTTCGCAGTGCATTAACAGTGTGTTATGTGCCAGATTTGTCAAATTTTACACAACAGTATGATTGAAATTTCCTAATATACGGTTGCTTTTTCTGGCATGATAATCCTTAAGAAAAAAATGTTTTGATTTCAAAAGCGATTATGTTCACGATTCAAAGTGCATGTGTAACTGGTCAATGTCACACGTTCGGTTAATTTAACTGCAATGAATGAATAGTGTTGCTGATTGCAAGGAAAATCGGCTTACCTATTGTCTGTATACAATTTGTATTCACTTTAAATATACAACACATTCTTTACAATAGAATATTACAAAAAGTTTTATTTTTTCACGTATGGTACATATTAAAATTTTTGCAACAAAATGCCTAAAAGGAATAACACGATTCAATGAGAATTATTTTCATCGAAATTCAGAATTTATCTATGATGAACTATGCTTAAGCCGGTGCTATTGGACATAAACGGTAGCTTGTACTAAAAGATTACGTCCATGGACGGACTCAATCAAACCGAGCCTGCAACATTTTTAATTTTGCCGTTTTAGGCATTCTTATGGAATCTGTTTTCTCTATTTAACATACGCTATAATCTCAATTCAAAATTTAAATTTTTTTCCGTTTTTATTTTTCTAGTTAACGCCATATTTACCTTTCACAGAAAGTGTTCCATGATCATCATCGAATGAGCACATAAACGGAACCTCTTCTAATTATAAATGTTTAACATCTGCTTTACAACGGAGCCAGTGAGCATGGACAGTAGATTGCGTTTTTTTTCAATGCCGTAAGGGGAATGTGTGGAAAATGAAACCAAAAACATTTTGCCATATTATGTTTTTTAGGTTTCATGTTTTCTTTTTTTACACAGTAATAATACATTTAAGCAATTATATAAAATCTTTAAATCTACATTTTTGTGAATCGTATTTAGTAATCATCATTTCATTTAATCAAAATATACAAAAACTTCAACTTCACAATTTTCTTGTTACAATTATACTATAAACGTATTGGAAATGCTATGAATGTTTATAACTCTCAATGACCTTTATAAGTTACCAGTCAAGTCAACAAAAGTTTCTTATTTGATTTGATATATGTCAGGATACATTGACATTGTCTGTATGGAGTAAATCTCAGAAGTTAATAAAAGACAGCGCCATAATGTTATTACTGGTTTAATGTCATTACTTATTACTTCACAATGGGCAAAGCCTTTAGAAGCTATACAGTGCTAGACAAAAGATTAAATTGATACTTAGACGATAAAAAATGAGAAAATATATTATAATTAAATTCTTTAGTAAAATTAATGACCGACCATTGCTCAACCGACCTTAAAGTAAAATCAGTGTAGACCTGAATGATATTATATTTCATTAAATTAAATGATAATTGTAAAAACCATCTTTACGTAATATCTACACCTGTGGTAATTTATCAAAGTTTTTTCTAAGTTTCTAAGTGTATGAACTGCTAGAAGATCAAAAGCTACAAAAGATCTTTCAGATGATAAAGCTTAGCATGACACCTGATATTTTACCCTTAAACTGCTCGAACCAATAATTAGACTTTTCCACAAGTATATAGCCTGGCCAGCCTGCACATCTGCAAAAGCGTCATATCCATAAAACTGATAATTGACAACCTGAAATGTTAAACCTGGGAGATTCAGCAAGTTACATCGGTACAAACTCAACTAATGTTTAGCAATCAGATTGCCAAATTCTGAAATTCTCGTTGACACATACTGTTGTTTCTGAAGTATTTTTATTTCCTATTTCTTGATAGTAAATTCACAAATATCCATTAAATATTCTAACTTTTCATCAATAAAATTAAATGAAAATAATAATTGCTTATAATGACAAAGTATAAGCTCCTTTTAGAAGAAATTATACGTTCAGAATAACGCGAGGAAAGCCAAAGCTAGCTACAAAACATCTAAAATTAAAAGGTTCGGTAGATATAATAATATTATAAAGGTGTGTACACTGATAAGACTTGACTATACAAGTTTAATAACTGCTGAAAAGATTTATTAAGAAGATTGTTATTTCGCATGAAATACTTTTTGTCAAGACTGCCACCGAATGTGTTTTCATTGAAAAAGCCTCAAACGGCTATGAAACTATGAAAATCTTTCAATACGCATGAAACTTGGCACAAAGACTGGACCATGGTCCCTGCAACAGCATGCTTAATCTTAAATTCCTGTTACCATGGCAACAGGGGGCGTCTCAAAATTGTCAAAAATCACTATTTTGCATTGTTTTTTTTCCATCAAAACTGATTTCAAAGTGCTGCAACTTCTCAGTGGATTGAGATAGAGTAAAAAGGCTTCTCAGCGTTGGTTACACGTTACCTTACAATCAACCTGAGGCCATTTGTAGCCTGTCACATGTCCAAAATTTTCTTGCGGCCCCTGCAAACCCCCGAAACAGAACGGGGCACATCCCCATTCTGGCAACCCCTTTATATACCTTTTTGATAGGGGCGGCGCCGAAAAAGTGAACACCATTTTATCACTATTTCTCAAACTAAGAACAGTTTTTGGGGCCTAAATATGGCATTTTTTACTGTTTGAGGCCTCAAAAAAGGGAAAGCCGTCAAAACACGTCTATATGAGCTAAAGGGCTAAAATATCATATGCCGAATTTCTGGCTCTACATATGGAAGTTCATCTCAGGTGGCACTGCATTTATAAATTCAAGCATAAATGGATACGTACCTGAGTATACTCACACAAATTAAGATTATTGATTTTTGATATGTAAAATATGATAAACAAGATAAAGTTTTTCTCTGAGAGAGATTTTATTTTACTCTAAAATAGTCATCTCATTTGATAGTTAAGAAACAAGTCATGGATTGACAATGGGAGATTTGGTTTAATGAGCATACATGTATTTGTTGAATCAACAATCAGCATTCCATATTCGGAATTGAATGTGAAACAATAGTACTAAAATACTAGGAACAATAGTAACAGCAATACAATATTGAGTGACATTTTGTTTTCAGAGCATTATTTTGTTTTGATAATAATTTATCTATAAATCTAAATAGGTTAACTTGTTGCTGGGTCATATGGGGGTTGCGTTCATTGAACGCCGCCTTTCCTTGTTGATCTTGTTTATCATATTTTGTATAGTAGTCAACAGAAGAACTAATAAAATCATAATCACTCGGTGTAGTATTATATTCACTAGCTGAAATGGATTTTCACAATATAAAAATAGAATTAGACTCATATTCAATAACCAATTAACTTCGAGTGCGTAAATCGAATATTATTTAGGCATGCGCAGCTATGACTAGGTGTAGTATCCTATTCACTAGCTGAATTTTCCTTATCTAAAATGAAATCAGACTCAATCAATGACAATACAGCATAGATGATTGGAAATTGTTGCATTTTGTTCTTAATGGCATATTTTTCGATTCAAAAACTATTTACTCAACATTAATAGGTAATAACAGGCAAAAGTTACACCGCGATGATAAGAACATTGTAAATAAGGATTTACTTTTGTGTGTATCGCCTCAGTCAATATGACATTAACCGGCGATTATCATATCATATGCAATGGCTAACTAGTCAATAATTGTATAATATATCACTGATATCATGAGCTTATATCGATGTAGAAATGAAAAGTATGGTGTGCTAAGTGTCTAAAACTTCTTCTCGACGACAAAATATTTATTGTTGCTATCATTTGACGCACTTTCATTCTTCAGTGTCAACCAAAAAGAGGAAACCATTCATTCTTAAATCATCATTTAGACATTGTTATGAATTAAGTCTTAACAAAGAAAGAATTATGGATTGATGTCTGCAAATTAAATAAAGATCTAACAGACAGACGATTGTTGTTTATTTTACACTGGCTGTTACTAAGCATGTCTATTAAAGGACTATGAACTTCACGTCATTTGTCACAGTATGTTTGTTTCCTTTGAGCTTGACTTACTTCTTAATTTCGCCAATGTTGATCTAAGTAAACTAAACCATGTTTCTAGAAAGACGGTCCGGTAAGCTTTAATAGCTATGACACAGTTGTTATTAACGTCTCAAGCAATATTAGTTGGTCCAGTTTATTCAACAAACTTGATAAAAGCATTTTCAACTACCTTTTATGTCAAATTTAATATTTCAAAGAAGACAGGAGCAACAAATGGCAATTACTGCTGTTGACGATCCAAAGTGTTCTTCACTTCAGTCATCATACAATCATTTGGAAATTAAAAAAATTTTTTAATGAGATACTCAGATGACCTTTATTTGAAAAATGTGTTTTTTTAAATAATTTTTTTGGCTGTTTAGAAAATAGTACTTTCATTTAACATGCACAATTTTGGAACCGAATATCTCGAGTAGGCATGTAGGACAAAAAAGATAATAAACTATCGTCAGAACCTACGGTACGCATTCCGTGAATACCTCGTTTAATACTGAAACTGGTATACGGAAAAGAGCCTGGGTTATCGAGGGTTTTTTCGGGAAGTAAATTGAAAATCGATTTTTGTGCGATTATTGACGTGATTTGAGTTAAATACGTTTAAACGTTTTTCATTTAGTTTTTGGTAATATTACACAACAGCTAAGATAATTCTAGAAAACGGAGTGAGCAACTTACCTGATTTTTGGCACACAAATTATTCGTTTAACCCTCATCAAATGCTTTATAAATCTAAAATGATTTTCTACTTCCCTCATGTCAAAAACCGCAGTGGAGTCGCTTTAACAGAAAATGATTTCTTTCTCCTAACAACAAAGCTAAAAAGACAGATGTTAAAGCTTTATTTGAATTATTTACCCAGTAACAAAACAGACAGAATGTCTTCTGCATCGTAAAGCGTTTCCTTGTGATAAACGCTGTCCGTCACTATTCCTTTATTATCACATAAACGCGGCGCGGGAGTGTAATAAAGCCATTTAATAAAAACGATATTACAATAGTGTAATAACACTTTGACGTGACGTCATTTGCGCTATATAGAAACATAGCGTTAAAGCGCGCTAATGTTAGCGTTACACTATAGGCGCGTCATTCAAAAATTACTCATTTTTACAGTTTACTGTCTTATTTTATATATGTGATAAATAGAATATTATATTCGTGTAGATTCAATACTAAATTTATTGAACTCGTTGAATAAAACAATATTATGCTCGCCAGATGCTCGCATAATATGATTTTATTCAACTCGTTCAATAAATTTAGTATTAAACTACACTCATTCAATATCCTCTATTTATCTCATTGATCTTTGTTTATTATTAATTTATTTCGAACAAATAATTTACGCTAGCGTAAATGCGTCTGTGTTTTACTTTGACCATAAAACATTTTAATATGTAATATCAAAATACGGTTCAAAGGTCATTTGATAACCGATTTGCCAACCTTCAAATATTATTATATGAAATTAATATAATTAATACTAACAGATGAATTTTTGCCTTACTTTTTGCCCTTGGTTGTTTTCGACTGTGAAAAGTAAAATGTTCATGCTGTTGTATAAAATAGTAAATTGTGAACATCATGCCACTTAATAAAATTCCTTCATGATGACATTTTACCTTCAGATGTGTCGAATCTATGATATTTAAGGAAATATTAAAACTTTCTGACCACAATTGATTTTAGGGTTAAAAAATACACTGATAATGAAATTAGTGGAGAAGATTTGTCATTATCTATTACCCAATCTTGAGTGCAACACGCCGCTAGACGAAAATAATACATTTATTCTTCAGGCGATATAATGTAAAGTGAATGCCTTATATTATCGTTGTTGAGCAAGTTCACTGACCGAACAAACACCATTTTACAGTGAAGGTTTGATAATACATTCAGTTAAATAAAGTAATGCTTAAACTTTGCTTTGCCTTCCTTAACCTGCACATTAATCGTAGTTATATTACTGCTGAGTATTATCAGTTGCCGAATTGCATATTTAAAGAGTTGGAAACATGACCTTAATGCACTGTATTGAGTTTGTAAATGTACAAAGTAAAGAAAAGTAATTTTCAGGCGTTTCATACGGAATCGCTTATAATATAGCAATATGGACAGAATCAAATAGAAACTTCATAAAGTTCTGATTTCTACGTTATCTAGCACGGTTTGTTTCTAAATCAGGTGCAGATAACCGGACATAATTTGTCTAAGATTTTTAAGGAGACCTTAACATTATAGTTTACGTTACATTGCTTATGTATTAACGTGCCAAGCGTTATTTAATTTGCCTACTTAATAAGACAAGTTCCACTAAAACTGTCTCCTCAAAACAAGGGCAAGTCGCAGTAAATGTTTGACTGCAAATGTTTGATGTGTCTTTAATCATGTTTTTGTAGCTCTCTGTACTTAGAACTGTTGCCTGAAAAAGAAACGACCTGTTAATGGCAATCAAAACGTTATAACGAGAATGTCATCAGGGAACACGGACAGTTTATGCTATATATTACCCAAATTCCGAGGACAAATCATTAAGGTCCATTTTTAACAACACCTACATATTTTTGAAGCAAACCTCATATTTGTGGAATAAACCTAACAAAATGATCAATTGACATAGACAACAGGTAAACATCTAATGATGATATCCCAATTAATTCTGAAAATTGACAAGCAAACAAAAAATAATAATAATAATAATACCAATTGGAAAAAAGGTTATAAACATATCTCTTTTATCATATTGCAATCAATTTTACCTTTATTTAGACAGCATTACTTTCATACATATCTTTGTTTTATTTTTTTCAAAAATCTACTCTATAAGTGCTGCGCTTGTTTCTGTTACCTTTTACATTTTGACGAGGGGTTTGTTTTATAGTGTTTTGTAAATAACGAGCGAAATTCAGGCCCGTTACTGTTGTTTAATTACTATAATAGTGAGTGTATACTATAAAAATAATGATAATGGGGAGAAAATATGAGATGAGGATTGTATGAACAAGGAGGAATATATTTATTGGAATAGCATTTACATAATATAGGATATAATAATTACTAGTTATACGCATATACTGGCAAATGACCCTGTGACATTTGATATTCAAATTGCATTTTAAAGACTTTCAAATCTGCCATGTCTTGATGTATTTCCACTACAGGTCTTATACAGTACAACATCAGGATAACATACCTTTGTATCAAGTCTTTTCAGCCAGTCTGCTTCTCCTTTAAATAATTGTATCCACCTAAATGTCATCTTAACATGATTTACAGAACAACGTTTAGCGATGATCTGAAGTCACTTACTGTTTTTAGAATATACATATAATTTACCTTTAATGCAATTTTTTCCTTAAGGCAATTTCAACGTCAATTCGTAAGATTATATTATGGAACATTTTATATATACAAGAAAGTTAATTACATCACTCTTTCTGTAAATAGAGGCTTCTCTTCCGTATATGATGGTAAGGTTTTAGACGATATAAATATCTTTTGAAAAACATCGCAATGTAATCAAAGGGGTTTAGCAAAACTATAAATGTTAAACAGTGCTACCTCTACAGTACGAGAGACTTATTCTTTTCGCTGCGATACATATGATGAATAAAGGCAACATCTCTTTGCAACGACATAAAACAAAATAAACGTTTATATGTTATTTAACATCTGCTGGTTACAAATAGCAAGATAATGTTTGTCTTTGCAAAACAAACTGTACTGTTAAAAAGTAGATAAAAAAGTAATACAAAAAAAAAAAAAAAACGGATTTTGCCAGTAATTTTTGACCTAGTGATAAGTCAAAGTGTAAGTCGATCCGTAAGTATTTTATATGACGTAAGTATTTTATATGAGTAAATGCATTATTATTTATAATTCTGTAATATTTAATAAACATCTCAGTAAATAATACAGTACTCTAGTCAAACTTGCTGTTAGCGAAATAGAGCTGTAGATACTTAAAGATATACTATGCTCAGCTTTGGGTAAAAATATTTTCGTTGCAAAAATATATCTAAATATACGATATTCTTACGGAAAATAACTAATTTGAATACAAAAATTCACAAAATAAGTTTTAAGAAGCAGTATTCCCTATTGATGGTCAAATCCATTTGACCATTTCTTAACAATAAAAAGCACTGTTTGAATACTGTGTTTACATTCAATGTGTATACTTTAAAACGTCACATATCTTCATTTTTTTATTCAAAATGTTATTATTTTACATTTTAAAAATAAACCATTTAACATTTATCGTTATATTCAAATATGAATTTTGAGAATGATACATATATAGATTTAAACATCAAAGAAGCCAATTTAGTTCTAAAATCTTAATATATCCTAATTAAGCACGTTTTGTGTCCTTTACTGTAAATCGTATCATATCCGGACACAATTTGTTGTTTTTTCTCGAAACATTTGACCGTAATTGTTGTTCTAATATTATTGCATTGACTTAATTACATCAGGCTTTTGGAGAGACAGTTCTGTAAATATCATTTCTTGAAATAGCAAAAAGCTTCTAATATTGTTTGCGAATGAGTGAATCAGTCTGTATCCAAATTTGTTAAATTGAATCAAATGGAATATATTATGAAAAACAAGATCAACAAGGAAAGGCGGCGTTCAAAGAACGCAACCCCCATATGACCCAGCAACAAGAACCAACGGCAAGGAGCCCAGGCGGACCCCAAACATAAAAAGGACAGGGCAACGACACGTTAATCATTAAATGATAAATAATTAACCGCACAATTACTGTCATCACAACACTTTAAATTGTTTGCATATAGACCGAAAGTGACACAAGACATTTTTAAGGACACTTCACGTCCAATTTAATGTTTCAGTGTTAATTTAAACAGGACCTATTGATGACCAGTGATGTAGATTCTTCTTATATTTAGAAAATTTGCAAGTTCTTATTCAACTACGCTCCAACTACACGGGGGAGGAACTGTTACACGAAAGATGGAGTTCGTATGATAAGTTGTTTGGAGTGTAACTGTCACGGAGTTCTTGGAAAACGTTACGGATTTCTGTGGAAAACATTTCTATATACTTGGAGAACTCACGTGAACAATGGTCATTTTAAATGGGGGAGTTTGTGTTGCAAAATTAAACTTTGATAATTACCCTGCATATTGTATAATGTTTCAGAAAAATACCTTTTAGTCCATTTTTCATCGCCTTTTTTAAAATTCTGGTAGTTTTGAGTAAAATTTCCAAATTACTTGTTCATTGGTTTTAAACATATTTATTTAAGCACGATTGCGAAACAAGTTCTTGCAACTTATATTAATCACTTTCGAGTCCGCTTCCTGGAACCAACTCGTACTGGTGTCAGATGAAGAAACATGGTCGTGACCAAAGTAGGGCTCGAACCCATGATCTCTGGGTTGAGAGGCAGACACTTTAACCACTAGGCCACCGCTCCCCTTGGTCATTCGTACATATTGACTTTTTATTTGTAATCTTCTTCGTTGATATACGTAATTACCTAATTATAATGGAAAGTTGCAGACATTAAGTCCAGGCTAATATATACCCGATTTTTTCAAATGTCCTTGAGTTCTTATGATAACTTTTGTTACTGCCAGTGTGTGTCTTGTGCTTAATTAAGGCACTTTTAAGCGTATTTTATTATCAAATAAGTGTTTAAATCATCATGAAACGTACATATATAATACGCTCAGCCGTAACACAAAAATTGGTTAATGTTGTTTTTTTTTTGTTTAAAATATATTTTTTTCATCAAGTTCGTGCGAATTCATATTAACATTATAAAACCGAACGAATGCACTAATTCTTTCTGTATACTTTTCGTCAACTTTAGTTTTATGTCATAGGTTTCCTTTGAAATGTTAACTCCGAATTTACTGCAACATCGTTTTTGTGAAGAGAAATATTATATAAGGCAATATTTCTTCGCATAATATGTGATATATAGCTTAGTGTGTAAACAATTTTGACGCGTAAATCTTTAGGTAACTGTCATTTTTTTCAGAATTCGGCTGTCAGAAAACCCCAAATCTTTTAAGAATAGATTGAACATGAAACTGCTTTGTGGTACAGTCTACAAAGGATAAACAGGTGAGAGGCTATCTTAAGAAAAATCTGAATCAGCGGTCAACTGTATTTCAGCAGTACCATGGCTCAAACTGCCAAGCAAAAATTGTTAAAAACTTTTACTTTTTCTCAGTTACATGTGTTAAGCAACCACCTTTCTTAAGCAGACAATATATAGTTGGACTTCCCTCAAGAAGCGGCTAAGTAATTTGTATCGTTTTATACTATAAACAACAAGTATATAACCTGGCCCCGTGTTCACAAAGATTTAAAGATCAGGATCAAGATCAGGTTCAAATATAAAAACTCTAATATTATTCATTGCTTAACCTCATGGATTAGATATCTACTGTGACTTTGATAAAAGTTTATGAAATTTTAGAATAAATTAAATGTTATTTTTGCAAGATAAGGGCATTTTACAGTTGATCCATATATTGATCCTGATCACTAAAATGATCCTTATTTTGATCCGAATATTTTTTGTATTTGTTTAGTTATTTGTTGATTTTATCCAAAAATAGTTTGGCTTCTTTGCAAATCAGAAAATGTAATTTGTTTTGGCAGACCGATAGCTTTATTACTTAATGGTCTCTAAAACTGCAAGGAATAATGTATACATGAAGACATCATGATTGAGTATTCAATTCAAAGCGTATTTTTATCATGTAAGGCAATGCTCTTCATCAAGTATGTTTTCAGCCATTCCAATAACATGAAGAAAACCAAGCAACAAAAACAAACAAACACAAAAAAACAAAACAAACACAAAAAAAAACGCAAGAACCGGAGGTAAGAAAAATATCTACACTCTAAACCACAGTTATATAAGCAAATTGTTGTGCAAATGATAAGTGTACTAGGCTTCATAATGATTTACACACTTATTGACTAGTACAATACGATTAAAAACATAGTACAATATGTAGGGCAAGCTAAATTATCATAGATTTATTTAGCGCCTCAAACTCAACCAATTTAAAGGTAGAAATGACCATTTTTCACGTGAGTTTTCCAAGTATATAGAAAAGTTTCCAACAGGAATCCATAACATTTTCCAGGAACTCCGTGACAGTTATCATAAGAACTCCAAACAAGTTAGCATAAGAACTCCATCCTTGGTGTAACTGTTCCTTCCCCGTGAACTAATTTTGACATATCGTTAGCAGGAGAGACAGTATGTTGGAACTAGAAACAGAAGTATTAAAGTCAGATTAGTCAAATTTTACACAACAGTATGATTGAATTTGTTTAATATACGGTTGCTTTTCTGGCATGATAATCCTTAAGGTTTCAAAAGCGAAGACATATTTTCTTTGAAAGAAATCGTTTTGGGGGAGTAGAATAGGTCACCTATTCAAAGATATTATGTTCATGATTAAAAATGCCTGTGTAATTGGTCAAAGTCACGTTCGTGTAATTTGACTAAAATGAATGAATAGTGTTGCTTATTCCCTTTAGATATAGCACATTCTTTACAAAGAAGATTACAAAATGTTTTTTCAAAATTAATATGGTACATATTAACACTTTTGTAACACAATGCCTAATAAGAATCACACGATTCAATGCGAATTTGTTTTCTTCGAAATTCAGAGTTTAAGCATTTTCATGTTTAAATGTTGAATTATGCTTAGGCTTGTATTTACCACTACCGTGCATTGACAGGCTCAATCAAACCGAGCCTGCAATATTTTGAATTTTGCCGTTTAAGGCGTTCTTTAGGGATTCTGTATTTATCTATTTTCTGCTTAAGCCGGTGCTAGGGGGCGTGGACGGTAACTTGCACTTTCCAGTACCGTCCATGAACAGGCTCAATCAAACCGAGCCTGCAACATTTTCAATTTTGCCGTGTTGGGCTTTCTTTAGGGATTCTGTATTTATCTATTTTAGGGATTCTGTTTTCTCTATTTTACCTACGCTATAATCTCGAATCACAATTTAAATGGTTGTTCTGTTTTTATTTTCCTAGTTTAGGACAGACGCCATATATTTACCTTTCATAGAAATTGTTCCATGATCATCATCGAATGAGCACATAAACGGAACCTCTTCTAATCATTAATGTTTAACATCTGCTTTACAACGGAGCTAATGGGCTTGGACAGTAGATTGCGTTTTTATCAATGCCGTAAGGGGAATGTGTGGAAAATGTAAGCAAAGACATTTTGCCATATTGTGTTTGTTAGGTTTCATGAACAGGCTCAATCAAACCGAGCCTGCAACATTTTCAATTTTGTCTTGTTGGACTTTCTTAAGGGATTCTTTATTTCTCTCTACTTCGTGTTTTCTTTTTACACAGTAATAACAACTTGTATAAAATTGATATCATATACAATTAAAGGCATTTCATATATTTAAGCAATGATATAAACACTTTAAATCTAAATATTTGTGAATCGTATTGAATAGTCATCATTTCATTAAATCAAAATATACAAAATTTGATAAACAAGATCAACAAGGACATGCGGCTTCAATGAACGCAACCCCACACGACCCAGCAACAAGAACAAGTGGCAAGGAGCCCAGGAGGACCCCATACAAAAAACAGGACAGGGCACAAGTCAGAGCATTGTGAACTTCAACTTCACAGACGGTACCCCTTTGTGTTCCTTCACGTGTTTTTCTTGTCTGTATTGTTACTTGTTTTTGGATGTTTACATGTTTTGTGATGTCTGTCTTGTTGGATTGTCGTTGACGGTAGGTATTTTCTCTCCCCCCCCCTCTTCCATTTTTACTCCCCCCCCCCCCCCCCCCACCTTTTTCACCCGTACAGCCCTTATCCCTTTAATTCCCTTATGGGCCAGTTTTTGTTTATATTATTTCACATTACATGTCCCACTCCTTTCGCCCTTGTGTCCACTCCAGGTTCTGAAAATCGCCGTATGAACACATCTGCGGATGTTTTTAAATTCAAAATTTCACCATTTTAGTGTTTAAATGTTGAATTCTGCTTAAGCCGGTGCTAGGGGGCGTGGACGGTAACTTGCACTTTCCAGTACCGTCCATGAACAGGCTCAATCAAACCGAGCCTGCAACATTTTCAATTTTGTCGTGTTGGGCTTTCTTTAGGGATTCTGTATTTCACTATTTTATTTGTTTGGTGCCTTCTGGGTGTCCTACTTGGGTTTGTCCGGGGGCAGCATCCTGTGAACGTTGCCTTTGCCTTGTTGATTTTTATTATTGTTATTTCACATTTTTCTTGTAGCAATTATACTAAAAACGTATTGTAAATGCTATGAATGTTTATAAATTCAATGACCTTTATAATTACCAGTCATATCAACAGAAGTGTGTAATTTGACTTGATATGTGCGCGGATACATTGACATTGTCTGCATGGAGTAAATCTCAGAAGTAAATAAAAGACAGCCATAATGTTATTACTGGTTTAATGTCATTACGTATTACTTCACAATGTTCAAAGATTTTAGAAGCTTTACGGGTGCTAGACGAAATATTAAATTGATACTTAGACGAGAAAAAATGAGAAAATCCATTATGATTCAATTCTTTAGTAAGATTAATAACCGACCATTGCAAAACCTACCTTAAAGATAAAAGACAGTATATACATGAATGATATTATATTTCATTAATAATTATCGTAAAAGTCCTCTTTACGTACTAACTACACCTAAAGTCATTTATCAAAGTTTTTGTGTGAACTGTTAGACAAAAGAACGTTCAGATGATAAAGATGAGCATGACATATTACATTTTACCCTTAAGTTGCTCGAACCAATAATTAGACTTTTCCACATCTGCAAAAGCGTCTTATCTTAAAAACTGATAATTGACAACCTCACAAGTGAAACCTGGGAGATTCAGCAAGTTAATCCTTACATCGGTAAAAACTCAACTACTGTTTAGCAATCAGTTAGTCATATTCTGAAATTCTCGTTGACACATACAGTTGTTTCTGTTGTTTATTTTATTTTATTTTTGTAAAGTCTCAAAATAACCGTTATATAAAAGCTTCTGTAGATATAATAATATCAGAAAGATGTGTTCCCTGATAAGCATAAGAAGAGACTATACATGTTAAATATGTGTTGAAAAGATTTATCTAGAAGACTGTCATTTTGCATGTAATACTTTCTGTCAAGACTGCAGCCAAATGTGTTACAATATCATACGCTGACTTTCTGGCTCTACATATGGAAGTAGAAAAATACAGAATCCTTAAAGAAAGCTCAACACGACAACATTTATAATGTTGCAGGCTCGGTTTGATTGAGCCTGTTCATGGACGGTACTGGAAAGTGCAAGTTACCGTCCAAGCCCCCTAGCACCGGCTTAAGCAGAACACGAAAAATGGTGAAATTTTGAATTTAAAGACATCCGCAGATGTGTCTATACGGCGATTATTATGGAATTTTTAATGTGACACAGTAGTGCCATTCAATGAAAAGCGGCGTGAGTTCCCCCAGTAAAATAATGCGTGTGCCCTAATCGAGAAAACAACGGGCGGAACTAAATAAAATGGAATTTTGCTAGGGGATCTGAGGTTATGAAGCCTGCGTATCACAGACAAGACGTCAAAAGACAAATTTAAAAAGCAGGCATCATATCCTAACGGTGATTATACAGTATTCAAGTAGGAATACTGGAACCACCCAAGTTGAAAAAAGGCCTAATAGAAGAAACTAAAAGTACCACATAACATGTATACACAACCATAATGTCGTGCTGAACGATCTTTAAGGATCGAAAATATAACATCATTGATTAAATGTACGGGGATACTTTTTACAGTCGCCACACAGCACAAACAACACAAATAACAGTTCATCTCAGGTGGCACTGCATTTATAATTTCAGGTACGTACCAGAGTATACAAAAGATAGACTCGCACAAAATCTAGATTATTGATTTTTGATAATTATATAAAGTTTTCCTCTGAGAGATTTCATTTTACTCTAAAATAGTCATCTCATTTGATAGTTAAGAAACAAGTCATGGATTGACAATGAGAGATTTGGTTTAATGAGCATATTTGTTGAATCAACAATCAGCATTCTATATTCGGAATTGAATGTGAAACAATAGCACTAAACTACTAGGAAAACTGGTAACAGCAATACAATCGAGTTACAGTTTGTTTTTCTAGCAACATTTACAGTATTATTTGATATTTTTTATATGAAATAGTAGTCAACAGAAGAAATCATAAAATCATATTCGGTCGGTGTAGTATTATATTCACTAGCTGAAATGGATTTTCACACTATAAAAATAGACTCAGACTCATACATTGAACGCCGCCTTTCCTTTCATATTTCATATTCAATGACCATACCGAGAGGACAATTAACTTAACGTGCGTAAGGCATGCACAGTTATGACTAGGTGAAGCATCATATTCACTGGCTGAATTTTCCTTATCTAAAATGGAATCAGACTCATTCAATGACAATACAGCATACACAATTTGAAATTGTTGCATTTTGTTCTTTCTGGCATATTTCTCGATTCAAAAAATTATTTACTCCTCAATAACAGTTAAAAGTTACACCGCAATAATAAGAACATTGTTAATAAGGCTTTACTTTTGTTTGTATCGCCTCGGTCAATATGACATTAACCGGTGACTATCATATCATATTCAATAATTGTATGATATTTCACTGATATCATGGGCTGATATCGATGTAGGAATGAAAAGTATGATGTGCTTAGTGTTTTAACCTTCTTCTCGACGACGTAATATTTACTGTTGTTACCACGTGACGCATCTTTCATTCTTAAGTGTCAACCAAAAAAGGAAACAATTCATTCCTAAATTATCATTCAGACATTGTAATGAATTAAGTCTTAACAAAGAAAGAAATATTGAATGATGTCTGCAAATAAAAAAAGATCTTACAGACACAAGATTGCTGTTTATTTGACGCGCGTTGTTACTATGGATGTCTATAAAAGGACTATGAACATCATGTCATTTGTCACACTATGTTTATTTCCTATCAGCTTGACCTACTAAAATGTTTTTTGCCAATGTTGATCAATCATCATGTTATTAGTAACATAAACCATATTTCTGGAAAGACGGTTTGGTAATCTTTAATAGCTATGAGACAGTGGTTATTAACGTGTCAAGCAATACTTGTTAAAATCACTCCTTGGTCTAATTGTAGGGCTGCAACGATACACCAAATGTTCGATTCGATTTCGATTTTAGACACTCCGATTCGATTTTTTTCGATTCGATACATTTCTGATTACTTATTTATCTTTGGTATATAATTCTGCTTGTCTGCTCAAAAAGTGAGTGGCCTTCAACCTAGTGCTTTGCTTTTCTGTTGTAATATAACAATTATATAAACTTATTTGACTTAATAATTGTGTTTATGAGAATAAAAAACTCTTGTCTATTTAGAAATAATTTTATTCAGGCAAATAATCATTCATATCAGTTACAGGACTATCACAGATACCTTCTGCTGACTAGGAATTTAACAAAGTATGTAAATTGTAAAGTAAATAATAATGAACAAAGTTTCACAAGGTTGTCATAACTGATATTCAGATATTCTGTTTATAATTCCCATAATATGTAAAATGAATAATCAATCCAAATGTCAGTGTTGTCTCACAATACTTCTTAGTCTAGTAAACAATACAGAAAAAATGAAATTCATGAAATTATCACTTTTTTCACACTTGACTAAAGAAATAATAATCAATCCCAATGTCAAATATGCCTACTTACTGTAGTACTAATCAAACTTATTTCGGGAAGGCCATGACACGGATAAAGCTTACCAAACAAGTCCACATCGTGTTTTCGTTTCATATGTTGCATTAAATTAGACGTACTGTCGGACTTTGGATATGACACGTCCGTAAAGCATATTTTGCAAGTAGTTTTATCCGTGTCCTGGCCTTCCCGAAACCCAAAGTGTTCTAAAACCTTTGATTTTGATTTTTAGGAGGATTTTTTAATTTTATTTTATCAACATTGATGTTGGTAGCCATTTTGACTTGTTTGCCGAAAATAAAACATTACGCGCCCACTGATTGGATGACCGAGTTTTAACTGGCCAATCGTATGTAACGTGATAAAGCGCGAAGGGAAAGACTAAAACTCTCACTTTTTTCCATGTTTATTTTTGGGTGGGGAATCGAATCGAAAATGTTACAGTTGGTATCGGGGAACGAATCGGCGCGCATAAAACCGGTTTTCGATGCATCGAAAGGTATCGTTGCACCTCTATCTAATTGTTTAAACAAACGTGATAAAAACATATTTGAGCTACCTTTCATGTCAAATCTAATATTTCAATGAAGATAAGGTAGAAGAGCAACAAATGAAAATTACTGGTGTAGACTATCCAAAACGTTTGTCACTTCAATCATCATCCAATGTTTATGAACAAACTTTCTCATTTTGAAATTAAAAGGAACAAATGAGATACTCAGATGACCTATATTTGGAAAATAGTTTTTTTTAATAGTTTCTTGGCTGCTTAGAAAATAGTACTTTCATGTAACATGCACAGTTTTGAAACCGAATATCTTGAGTAGGCATGTAGGAAAAAAAGACAATAAACTACGCGGCATCGTCGGAGCCAAGGTTCACAGCCCGTATATACTACGTTTAATACGGAACCTGGTATACGGTTAATTGTCTGTTACCGAAGATATGTCCATAAGTAAATTAAAAATCGTTTTTTTTTTGCGATTATTGACGTGATTTTATTTCAGCACGTTAGACCACTTTTCATTTAGTGTTTGGTAATATTACATACATCAACTAAGATAATTCTTGAAAACAGACTGAGCAACTGACCTGATATTTGGCACACAAATTATTGGTACAACCTTCATCAAATGTAAATCTGAAATGAGTTTCCGCTCCCGTTTTGTAAAAACCGCAGTCGAGTCCTTTGAATATATAATAATTCCTTTCTTCTCACAACAAATCTAAATAGACATATGTTAAAACTTTGTTTGAATTATTTTCCCAGTAAAAAAAACAGACAGAAAATCTTCTGCATCACAACGCGTTTCCCTATGATAAACGCTATGCGTCTACAAATTCCTGTAATATCTCATTAAATCTTTGTTTATTATTCGTTTTATTCGAACAAATAATTTACGCTGGCGTAAATGCGTTTTGTTTTTCTAAGGTTGTAAAACACTGGAATATGTAATATCAAAATAAGGTTCAAAGGTAATGTCATAATCTACATCGTGTTTTTATTGAGTTTTTGTAACCTTCAAATCCATTATATAAAATAAATACAATTTATAATAGCAGAGGGGATTGTGCCTTACTTATGGTTGTTTTCGACTGTAAAACGTAAATTGTTCATGTAGTTGTATGAAAAAGTTAACTGTAAGTGTGCATATCATGACAATATAATTCTTCATGATGACCTTTAACCTTTATTTGTGTGGAATCTGTAATATTGAATGAAATATTGACATTTTCTGACCACAATTAATTACAGAATAAAAGAAAATACACCGATAATGTAAATAGTGTGGAGAAATGTCATTATCTATTATTCAATCTTGAGTGCAACACGCCGCTAGACGAAAATAATACATTTATTCTTCAGGCGAGATAATGTAAAGTGAATGCCTTTCATTATCGTTTTTGAGCAAGTTCACTGACCGAACAAACACGATTTAACAGTGAAGGTTTAATAATTCATTTGGCTAAAACTTTGCTTTGCCTTCCTTAACCTGCTTATAGGGTAACATAACATATAAAATTATTTGAAGTTAAATAACTGTTGAGTATTAAAAGAGGCCGAATCGCATATTTAAAGTGTTGGAACCATGACCTTTATATACTGTATTGAGTTTGTAAATGTACAAAGTAAAGAAAAGTAACTTGCAGACGTTATCGCTCATAATATAATGTAGCAATATGGACATAAACAAATAAATACTAAAGCTATCAAGTTCACCAAGTTCTGATTTCTGATTTATCTAGCACGGTTTGTTTCTAAATCAGGCGATACGATGCAGATAACCGAACATGATTTGTCTAAGATTTTTTAAGGAGAGCTTAACATTATAGTTCACGTTCCATTGCTTATGTATTAACGTGCCAAACATTATTTAATTTGACTACTTAGAAAGACAAGTTCCACTAAAACTGTCTTCTCAAAACCAGGGCAAGTCGCAGTAAATGTTTGACTGCGAATGTTTGATGTGTCTTTAATCATGTTTTTGTAGCTCTCTATACTTAGAACTGTTGCCTGAAAAAGAAACGATCTGTTAATGTCAATCAAAACTTTTTCACGAGAATGTCACCACGAAACACTGACAGTTTATGCTATATATTACACAAATTCCGAGGACATATCAATAAGGTCCATTTTTAACAACACCCACATATTTTTTGCGCAAACCTCATATTTGAGGAATAAACCTAACAAAATGATCAATTGTCATAGACAACAGGCAAACATCTAATGGTGATATCCCAATTAATTCTGAAAATTAATTTGAACATTAAGCAAAAAAAAAAAAGAATAAAAAAAAAACAATGGGAAAAAAACTACAGGGCTTATGAAGTACAACATCAGAATTACAGACCTTTGTATAAAGTCTTCCTGCTCAGCCAATCTGTTTCTCCTTTAAATAATTGTATCCTAAATGTCCTCTGAAAACGATTTACAGAAAAACGTCTATATTGAGTATTGCGATGATTTTAAATCACTTACTGATTTTAGAATATATATATAATTTACCTTTAATGCAATCTTTTCCTTAAGGGAATGTATAAATGCGTTTTCAACGTCAATTTTTAGGATTATATTATGGAACATTTTATATATACAAGAAAGTAAATTACATCACACTTTCTGCAAATAGAGGCTTCTGTTCCGTATATGATGGTAAGATTTTAGGCGATTTAAATATCTTTTGAAAAACATTGCAATGTAAGCATAGGAGTTTAGCAAAACTTTAAATGTTAAATAGTGCTACCTCTACTGTACTAGAGACTTATTCTTTTTGCTGCGATAAATATGAAGAGTAAAGGCAACATCTCTTTGCAACGACATAGAATAAAATAAACATTTATATGTTATTTAATACCCGCTGGTTACAAAACTATACTGGTAAAAAGTAGATGAAAAAATGTAGTACAAAAACGGATTTTGCAAATAATTTTATATGTTTGACCAAGTGATAAGTGTAAATCTATAGTATTCTATATGAGTAAGTATTTTATATGGCATTGAGTAAATGCATTATTATTTATAATATTATTTTTCATTTGTTAAAGAGAGATACAGGCAAAATTTTCATTTCTTCGTTTTAAATTTTTCATTCATCATTCTGTAAATGTCGTCAAAATAAATACACAAGGCAGTCACAGGAACAACACTTTTCTCCTTATAAGGACTATAATGGTGGTTTGCTTACTTGACCCACGTGGGAAACGTTAAAGAACATGTCAAATGAATGACTAAGACTTGTTTCAAACATACAATATCCACATATTCTGTCATTGAAACTTTCAGGGTTTGTTCATGTCACAGGACTGGTTTTAAAACAACTCGGGGTCTAAATTTCGTTCAACATATATAGATATATTTTCATTTCAAACCCAACATATGTAGAATTTATACAGAAATTCATGTTGATACTTTAAAAAATGTCAATTTAGCGTAATTTGAGTACATAAGATCATATTAATATTTCTGTCATTAATTTCCCTTTAAACATCCCAGTAAATAATACAATACTCTAGGCAAATTTGCTGTCAGCGAAACAGAGCTATAGATACTTAAATATATACTATGCTCAGCTTTGAGTAAAAAAATTTTCGTAGCAGAAATATATTCAAATATACGATATTCCTACGGAATATATTTAATTTGAAAACAAAAATTCACAAAATAAGTTAAAGAAGCAGCATTCCCTATTTATTGTCAAATCCATTTCATCATTTCAAGCACTGTTTTTATACTGTGTTTGCACTCAATGTATAGACTTTAAAACGTCACATATATATCTTCACTGCATTTACTCAAAATGTTATTTTTTATTTAAAAAAAAAACCATATAATATGTATCATTATATTTAGATATGCAATTTGAGAATAATACATGATTGTATAGATTTAAAACATCAAAGAAACCAATTTCTAAAATCCTGATATATCCTAATTCGTATCACATCCGGACGCAACTTGTTGTTTTGTTCTCAAAACATTTTACCTTAATGTTTTCGTTCTAATATTTATGCAATTATGAAATAGCAGAAACCTTCTAATATTCTTTGAGAATGAGTGAATTAGTCTATATCCCGATTTGTTAAAATGAATAAAATGGAAACCGCACATTTACTGTCAATACAACACTTAAAAATGTTTGCATACAGACCAAAAGTGACACAAGACATTTTCAAGGACCGTTCACGTTCAATTCAATGTTTCAGTGTTAATTTTAAGAGGATCTTGTGATGACCAATGAGGCAGATTGCTACTACATTTTAGAAATAAGCTAATTGTATTCTTATTCAATCAAACTGCAGCTCATTTTGACATATAGCTAACAATTTGAAGAGAGACAGTATTTTTAAAGTAAAAATAATTTCTAGTTGTCCCCTTATCAAAGTTTGTTGTACTTGTAACATTACAATAGTCACCAGTCTGTTAAGAGTCAGATTTGCAGACATGCATTAAAAATTTAACGGAACAGAATGATTAAACTTTTGTATATATGATTGCTATTTTGGGGGCACGATAATCCTTAAGAAAAAATCTTTAAAAGCGAATACATCTTTTCTGGTAACGGGGGAGTTAGAAAAAATCAGCTGATCAAAAACATTATGTTGACAATTTTAAATACCTGTGTGAACGGTCATTAATCTGACTGTAAAGAATGATCAGTAGGAGAATCTTCTTTATAGTCGGTACACAATTTTGTTCCCTTGATACATACATCACATTCTTTACAATCGAAGAATAGAGGAATTTGATTTTCCACGTATGGTACACATTATTATTTGTTGTTTCACAATGCCTAAAAAGAATAATAATAATAATTTAATAATTAAATGAGATTAATTTATGAAATTCAGAATGTAACCATGTTCATGTTTTGATGTTGAATTATGCTAAAGACGGTGCTAATGGGCGTAAACGGTAAATTGCAATTACCACTATCTCCATAAACATGCTCAATCAAACCGAGCCTGCAACATTTTCGATTTTGCCGTTTTGGGCGTTCTTTAGGAAATCTGTTTTTATTTTATTTTACATTATACGTTAAAATCTCAATAAAAATTCTAATTTTGGTTCCGTCTTTTAATTCCTAGTTTAGGACTACGCCATATTTAACTTTCGGATCATTCGCCGCTTTTGACGGAAAGTATTCCATAAACGCATGAACGGAACTTTTTTCTAGTGTAAATAAATAGATTCTCCTTAAGAACGGAGCTAGGAGGGTGGACAGTAGTCTGCGTTTATACCAATGCCGTTAGAGAATGTCAAAAATGAAATTATAAACGACATTTTGTCATATTGTGTTTTTTTTTTGTTCCAACGTTTTCTATTTTACACATTAATAATATCTTGTATGATATTATGATCGTAAATAATAAAGGAACATTTGTACATTTGTATTATATACATGTACATGTACATATATTTCATACATTTAAGCAATAATATAAAAACATTAAATCTACATATTTGTGAATCGTATTGAATAATCATCGTTTCATTAAATCAAATAATACAAAAACTTCAACTTCACACTTTTTGTAACAATTCTACAATAAGCATATTGTAAATACTATGGCTATTAATGTCGCCTTCTTCAATGACCTTTGTCTCTTATCAACGAATGTTTCTTATCTGATTTGATGTATGTCAGGATACATTGACATTGTATGTATGGAGTAAATCTCAGAAGTTAAAAAAAGACAGCCATAATGTTATTACTGGTTTTATGTCATTACTTATTACTTCACAATGTGCAAAGCTTTTAGAAGCTATACAGTGCTAGACGAAACATTAAATGATACATAGACGAGAAATAAAACAGGAAAACGTCTTCAACTTCTTTAGTAAGATGAATGACCGACCATTGCACAATCTACAACCTACAGTAAAGTAAAAGTAAGTTAGACCTGAAAGAAATATCATTATTACTTATTGTTAAAGCCATCTTTTTTGTAACATCTACATCTGTAGTCATTTATCGCAGTTTTAAAGTTTCTAAATATGTAAATTGTTAGGCAAACAAATCTTTTAGACATACTTTTGGTTGATTAAGTTTAGCGTGACACCTTACCTTCAACCCTTAAACTGAATGAACTAAATATGTTAAATCTTTGCGATAAGTATGCAGCCTTGCCAGCCTGCACATCCGAAAAATCTTGATATTCCCAAAATTGATTATTGAAAATCTTAAAATCTTAAAAAAAGCTGGACGACTAAACGGAGGAGATGTATCAGGTGAAGCATTTAATCGGTAAAATCAAATCAAACTGTTGAAAAGAAATCACTTTGTCTTTTGGTAAAATTCTCGATGGTACATATGTAATTCCTTCTGTTGTATTGTTATTTCCTTTCTGTTAATTGTAAATACTCAAAATATCCATTATATATATTCACTTTTCATAAACATTGCTTATAATGACAAAGTATAATATTCTTACCCTTTAAGCATAAAGTATACGTCCGAAATAACGCGACGAAAGCCAAAGCTACACACCATTAAAGACAAAAAGGCTTCTGTAGTGGGATATAATCATTTTTATAAAGATGCGTTCACTGATAATTATAAGATATGACCATACATGTTTAATAGTTGCTAAATAGTTGCTAAGTTTATTTAGAAGATTGTCATTGCACATGTAATACTTTTTTTGTCACCAAAAGCGTTAAAACATCATATGGCGACTTTCTGGCTCTACTGGTGGAAGTTCATCTCATGTGAACCTGCACGTATTATTTAAGGCATGAATGGGTACCTGAGTGGAGAAAAGATAGACTGACACAAAATTTAGTGTAAAGTTTACTCTCTCAAATAGAAGGACTATATTTTAGTTTACTCTGAAATTGTTTTGTTTCCTTTCATCCTGACCTAATATTTCTTTGCCAGTGTTGAACAATCATCATTTTCTTGAAAAAAAAAGCATTTTCGCATTGTTACATTTTCGCATTGTTGCATTTTCGCTTTTTCGCATTGTCATATTTTCGCATTGTTACATTTTTGCATTGTTGCATTTTCGCTTTTTCGCATTGTTACATTTTCGCATTCCGATTGTACATGCGCATGGATCTGTTAATTATTCATCATCATTATATTAATTAATAATATATTATTAAATTTTTGTAATATCGAACATAATGATATATTATTTAATAGATAGTAATGTATAAGATATTTTTGCATTCACGTAGATGTATAATTTAAAAGTATCATCCACTTCCTTACACTTGTAAAATGATTAAGGTAAAGGCTTCAGACTGTTTTGAATCCATTAATGCAACAATTATTATAATAAATACATTAATGTGTTCCCACCATCCTTAGAATATAAGTTTATTTTTTGAATATTTGTTTACCGCTGACGGGTGTGACATGAGAATTAACGATAAAGGCACAGCCTGCACACATCTTAAACTGAGATTGAGGTGCATTTTCACTGGAAAAAACATTTTATAATGTCTGTTAATTATAGTTCTAGTGTAACACATACTTCATTTGATTACGTAGTGTGCATGTTGTATAAAGTTTGATTAAAAAGTTTGATGGTTTGATTTAATAAAAAAAAACCACATATGCCATAGTTCCCAGTCATTTAGCCTTCGTCAGTGGCTTGATAGCATTTTGAAATTTATATATAATAATATTTGAAATTATTTTTATTCATTATTACATTATGTCATGTTGGCAGGTGATCCACAGATAGTGGCAAACAGATGTGTTACATTGTACACTATATTTTACTATCTTAGTTTTTCCATTTTCTTTGCGAAAGCCCGATAATTAAGAAATTGAAAATTATTATTTGTAAATTAAAAAAATGGCGAGTTTTTTGGTTTGGAAAACATTTTAATAATATTTTACTAACTAAAAGATTTTTTTCAAGGAAAATTTTTTGTCATTTACTTTTTAAAAACTTTTTATGAAGTTAAAATTTTTTTTCATTTAAATTTTGTGACTCTGGTTCATTGATGGAAAAAAATTTTTACTGAAAATTTAGTGTTTGAAAATTTAAAATTTTTTTTACAATGAAAAGGGAGTATTTTAATAAAATTTTAATTAAATTTTATCAAAAATTATAAGTATTTGAAAAATTTTTTTTATCAAACGGTCTTTGTCCCATTGGAAAATTAAGTTTTTTGTTTTTTTTGAAAATTTCTTAAAACTAAACAACCAGGGGAATGCTTTTTAAAGCCCCTAAACCTAAAAACAAAATATAATGTAAATTTTAAACCTTTAAAAGGTAAAATTTAAACAGCAGAAGGAAGTCAAGGAAATAACATCATTTACAACCTCATATTTCAAATTTTTTTGATAATCATTAAGAAAAATATGTTTTGATTTCAAAAGCAAATAATTATTAGTCCCCTACCGGTTTAACCGGAGGGGACTTTAGGTTTACCCTCCGTCCGTCTGTCCGTCTGTCTGTCTGTCCGTCTGTCTGTCTGTCAGTCCGTCAGTCCGTCCGTCCACAAAACTGGATCCCGCGATAACGCAAAAAGTACTGAAAATATTTTTATGAAAACTTGAAATATGGATAGATGGCAGTATGGAGATTATGCCACGTCTTTTTTTTTTTCTTCCTATGTTGAAAATTCTGGTTGCTATGGCACAATTAGTCTGAAAAATATGGCAAATTTAACCCATAAACTGGATCCAGTGATAACTCAAAAAGTACTGAAAATATTTTTATGAAACATAAAAATATGGGTAGATGGCAGTCTGCAGATTATGCACATCTTTTTTTTTTTTTTTTTTCTTCCTATGTTTGAAAATTCTGGTTGCTATGGCAACAAATAGCCTGGATTTCAAGATTTTCTGATTTAATTTTTTCATTTTTTTCACTATAAGTTCTTTATTCTTAAGGTGTTTACTTCAAACTTTAAATATAAGTTTCTGGTCATCAACCACATCATATGTGACAAGGTTTATAACTCTAGCACAAAAATTATCAGTATTACCTCCCTTGAACTAGAATTTTTATGGAAAAAAAAATGTTGTCTTTTTTAAATAAAACTTCTTTATTTCCTAATGTATCTACTTCAAACTTCATATATATGTTTCTTATTATCACTCAACATTTTTGAGAAGGTTAAATACTCTAGCAAGACTATTTCCAGAATTATGTCCCCCTTGAACTTAGATTTTTTTCGAGAAATTGGTATTTTTTTTACTCCAACTTTTTCATTCCTTATAAGATTTACTTTAAAATCCCACATCGTAATAATATGACAAGGTTGTATAAAACATAATTGCCTTACTAGGCAGGGAAACTTAACACATTACTGTGAAATAAAACCAAAAAATTTTGAAAAATCAAAAGATTTTAAATTATTATGTATTTTATTCACTGGTAAAATTGAAATCAGAATGTTGCTGGGGTTCTAACCGGTAGGGGACTTATGGATTGCTTGCAATACTATGATAATTGCTTGTTTTCTTTGAAACAAATCGTTATGGGTGCTGGAGTAGAATAGATCAGCTCTTCAAAGACATTATGTTCACGATTTAAAGTTCCTGTGTAATTGTAAATATCACGCTCGTGTTATCTAACAGTGTTGCTTCCTGTAAGGAAAACATCTACATACCTATAGTCTGTACGAAATTTTATTCGCTTGATACACACAACACATTCTTTGCAATAAAAGAATAGGAGATGTATTTTTTCTCAATGTATGGAACATATTATCATTTTATAACACAATGCCTTAAAAAGAATAACACGATTAAATGAGATTTTGTTTTCGAAATTCAGAATTAACCATTTTCATGGTCAAATATTGAATTATGCTTAAGCTGGTGCTAGGGTGTAATTACCATTACCGTCCACGAACAGGCTCAATCAAACCGGGCATGCAACATTTTTATTTTACCGTTTTAGGCATTCTTAAGGGATTCTGTTTTCTCTATTTAACAGAAGCTATAATCACAATCCAAAATTCTAATTGTATTTCCGTCTTCATTTTCTAGGACACATGCTATATTTAACTTTTAGAACATATGCTGCTTTTCATGGAAAGTGTGCCACGATCATCATCTAAGGAGCGCATGAACGAAATCTTTTACAAGTGTAAATGTACAAAATTAATATTTTTATCAACGGAGGTAGTGTGCGTGGACCAAAGGTTGCGTTTTTTATAAACGCTGTGAGAGAAAATGCCAAAAAAATGAAACGAAATACATTTTGCCATATTGTTTTTATAAGGTTTCCATGTATTCTATTTTATTAAACAGTAACAATACCTTGTATAATTTTATACTATATAATGTACATTTATATACATTTCATACATTAAAGCAATTACATTAAAATCTACACATTTGTGAACCTTATTAGATAATCATTTTCATTAAATTAATTTATATAAAAATTTCAACATTCTTTTGTTATAATTCTACTATAAACATAATTATTGTAAAATTAATTTTAAATGCTATGAATTTTTATATACCTCTTTCTCTCTTATCAGCGAATGTTTGTAACTTTATTTGATATAATGTCAGGATACAATGACATTGTCCGTATGGAGTAAATCTCAGAAGTTAATACAAGACAGACATAATGATATAACTGGTTTAATGTCATTACTTATTACTTCACAATGTGCAAAGCTTTTAGAAGCTGTATAGTGCTAGACGAAACATTAAATTGATACATAGACGAGAAAAAAATAGCAGAAAAACCCATTATGATTCAACTTGTTTAGTAAGATGAATGATCGACCATTGCAACAACTTTCAGCCTACAGTAAAGTAAAAAATAATATAGACATGAAAGAAATATCATTATTACTTATTGTAAAAGCCACCTTTTTTCCGTAACATCTACATCTGTAGTCATTTAATCAAAGTTTCTAAAGTTTCTAAATGTGTAAATTGTTAGACAAAAAATCTTTAAGACATATTTTTGGTTGATAAAGTTTAGCATGACACCTGACCTTTTAACCCTTTAACTGCTTAAACCAAAGTAAGCTAGGCTTGGCCAGCCAATTCACAAAATTGGTTGATATTCCCAAAAAATTGATAATTAACAATCTTAAAAGTGAAAACTGGACAACTAAACGGGTATGAAGATTTAGCAAGGTTAAGCGTTAAAAATCGGTAAAATATCCCAACAAATGTTAAGCATAACGGCGAAAAGAAATCAGTTTGTCATATTATAAAATTCTCGATGGCACAATTCCTTCTGTTGTATTGTTTTTCCTTTCTGTTAATTTTAAATTTTCAAAATATCCATTATATATCCTCACTTTCAATAAACAAATGAATGAACCTTATCATTGCTTATAAGGACAAAGAATAATATTCGTACCCTTTAAGCAGAAAGTATACGTCCGAAATAACGTGACGGAAGCCAAAGATACACACCATCTAAGACAAAAAGCTTCTGTAGTGAGATATAATCATTTCATAAAGATGCGTTCACTGACAATTATAAGATGTGACTATACATGTTTATTAGTTACTAAAAAGATTTATTTTGAAGATTGTCATTGCACATGTAATACTTTTTTATCACCAAAAGCGTTAAAACATCATATGGCGACTTTCTGGCTCTACTGGTGGAAGTTCATCTTATGTGGCCCTGCATGTTTTATTCTAGACATGAATGGGTGCCTCATTGGAGCCACATTCCTTACAAACGGTAGACTGACACAAAATTTAGTTTATTAATTTCTGATAATTATATAACGTTTCTCCCTCAAATAGAAGGACTATATTTTAATTTACTCTGAAATTGTTTTCTCATTTGAAAGTTAAGAAACAAGTCATGGATTGAATATGGGAGATTTTGGTTTAAATGAGCCTGTTTTTAATGTTAGTTTCATTATATCTTAGACACAATCAGCATTCTATATTCGGAACTGAATGGGGAAACATGGCACTAAAATACTAAATAAAATAGTAACAGCCATACAATGAAGATATTTTTTGTTTTTCTAGAACCATTTGTTATCTGGTAATATTTTACTGATGTCATAAATCCAGTCTGTTTGCTGATACTTATGTAGAAATGAAAAGTTTGATGTGCTAAATGTCTTAAACTACTTGTCGTAATATTACATTTGTACAGTTGTTACCACGATACGCACCTTTTATTCTAAAGTGTCAACCAAAAAAGGAAACTATTCATTTTTTAAATTATCTTTCAGACATGGTAATGAATGAAGTATTAATAAAGAAGAATTGTTGATGATGTCTTCTAAACAAGAAAAGGTAATACAGACAGAAGATTGTTGTTTATTTGACACGGGTTGTTACTATATTTATGATAATTGATGTCTATAAAAGGACTGTGAACCTCACGTCATTTGTCACAGTATGTTTGTTTCCTTTAAGCTTGACCTACTACATTTCTTTGCCAATGTTGATCAATCATCGTGTTATTAGTTACATAAGTACCATGTTTCTTGAAAAAACGGGCTGGTGTTTCATTAGTATAAGCTCTAATAACTTTGGTATAGTGGTCATTAACGTCTACAGTAATAGTAGTAAAATCACTTCTTGGTCAAGTGTATTCAGCAAACTTGACAAAAAACATTTTCAACTACTTTGTATGTCAAATCTTATATTTCAAAGAAGATAAGGTAGAGCAACAAATGACAATTACTGCTGTTGACTATCCAAAACGATTTTCACTTCAATCACCATCCATTATAATGAACCAATTTTCTCATTTGGAAATGAAAAGGAACAAATGAGATACTCAGATGACCTATGTTTGAAAAAAAATTTTTTTATTAGTTTCTTGGCTGTTTTGACGCATTGAAAACATGTTAAAGACGCTTTAAAGCCATAGGTCAAGAAATATAGATTTGACGTTGTCTGTTCGCCTGTCACTCTTTGAATAAAACTTATAGCTGATTGGTCTGCAATGATCACCTTTTGCATAAGATATTTTAATTATTGATATAAATCAATACAAATGAATCATTTCTATATTCTCATTAAATATGTATATTATTTGAAAAAGAAAATGTTTAAAAAATTCTAAAGGGGTTAACTTAAACCCTTTTTTTTTTGAGAGAATTAAAAATTAAGTTCCCTCTCGGAAAGTATTTTTATATAGGATCATGGGATGTCACAAATTGCCAATAACTTTTTATAAATTTTAAATTCTTTCGTGGTTTTTTTAATATTCCCGGTAAATAAATATTTCAAAACCCCTTCATTTTTCCCTTAAAAACCTTTTCCCTTTGGGGACCAATTTTTTCTTTTAGTATTTTCAGTAACAAAATTTTCTTTTTTTTTTTTAAGGGCTTCTTTTTCTTATTATTATTATATTGTGTTATCGTAATTAGAAAAATGCAATATTAAAGTATCATAGCCCTAAATTACATAATTTATAAATAAGTGCCCTTTAAAATATTTTATACTTTGTTTTATTACTAGTTATTGTCCCATTGTAATAATTAAAATCTAATTGTTATCTAGAACATATTTTTCCAAAAATAGATGTATCAACAAGTGTAAGATTGTGATGTTTCAGATTAAAGGGTCTTTATTGTTAGTGGATCTATTGCAATTATACACGGAATATTATGGTGGCTGATTACGCCATGTCGTATTTTCGCTTCTTCGCCTCAAAATTCTAAATGCAAAAACACGAAGGAACGACAAAGTTGGACTTTGTCGTCTCTTCGTGTTTTCGCTTTTTCGGATTTGTGAGGCAACAAAGCGAAAATACGACTGAAAGAGGGCGAAAATACGACATAAAATTTGTCGTATATTCTCATTCCATCTGTCGTCTCTTCGCATTTTCGCATAGTTACATTTTCGCATTGTTACAGTTTTGCATTGTTACATTTTTGTATTGTTGCATTTTCGCTTTTTCGCATTAGTACATTTTCGCATACCGAAGGGAAACAATAAACAAATGTTACAAAAATGTCATTTGCCGTAACATTTAGGTATTTTCAGATGCGCATGTACGACCGGGACACGAAAATGCGAAAATTTAACAATGCGAAAAAGCAAAAATGCACAAATGTAACAAATGCGAAAATGTAACAATGCGAAAAAGCAAACATGCAACAATGCGATAAAGTAAAAATGCGAAAAAGCTAAAATGAAAAGGAACAAATGAGATACTCAAATGACCTATGTTTGAAAAATTTTGGTTTTCGCATTTTTGTATTTTGAAAGCGAAAAAGCAAAAATACGACAGATGGAATGCGAATATACGACAGATTTTATGTGTCGTATTTTAGCCCTCCTGTCGTATATTCGCTTTGTTGCCTCGAAAATCCGAAAAAGCGAAAACACGAAAGGGCGACAATGTATAACTTTGTCGTCTCTTCGTGATTTCGCATTTTTTCGCATTTTGATGCAAAGAAGCGAAAATACGACACGGCGTAAATCAGCCACCGTATAATATATACTAAATGCTTCTTGGAAATGATTGGTATCATACCTGGTGGTGTTTCGTATGAATTCAACGAATACTATGTATACTTTTACTCCTTAAGGTTAACTTGGTTTCAATAAATTGTAACGAACATACACATGTCACAATTTATTTACGTGGACCGTTTGCATATATATTTCAACGAGTCATTCATATATAAAAACTTTAGACAATTTTCTAACATTACGAAAGCGGATACTTTGATACCAATATATAAATCAAGCAGAAAACACAGTCACGTTGTGGCCACACATTTTATATAAATGACATAACCAAAGAGCTCATGTTGTAAAACAATTTATCTTTTGGACTATTTTAATGAAATGATGCAGTAAAACGTGTGCTGAATATTAGACAGAAAAAAATAACGCAAAAAATGTCAACAAACAAAAATTACTTTTTATTACCATCTTGACATGTGATTCAGAATAAAAAAATACGTGATTCTAATAATAAAAACAGTTATATATAAATAAATCACGAATGCTGATTCAGATAATAATGCTTGGTGATGTTTTGACCGGGTCATGATGTAAATGTTTTATGTGTAATTACGTCAACGCGCATGTCATTACTCATAACGTCAACATATTTTTCAAAAATATCGTAAAATATTTACCTAAAACAATTTATACATTATTTTTCGTTTACGGTTGCTAAATATGTCACTTGTTTGAGTGAATATGGATGTAGTGACGGGGGATAAGATTTTGATGAAAATATTACAATTTTTGTATGAAAGGAAGTAGAAATATGTGATATTTTGTAATCTTAAATGATGTAGAAAGTTAAATCTTAAAGACTAAAACAAAACTTGTTGTTATAAATATGTGAATCTGTGTAAATCATTTGAAAGTTAGAATTGTTGTTGTTGTTGTTACATTCTCTTCAAAATTAAATAAACAAGACTTTTTAAATGTTAAAATTGTTCCTGATTTTCAACGTTCAACATGTCCTTATCAAGTATATAGAATAACATTTGATGAACAAAGGGCATGTACAATTTAACAAAGAATATCTATTTTATTGAAGAATGCACCATTTTACGTATGACAACTTGACTTTCATATAAACACAAACTTACAATTTTGTCGTATGTAACACATTTAAGTGACAGCTGGTAAACACATTGTTTATTTATCCTCAAGGCAAATGTACATGTGTGATGTGACAAATAAATTAATCCATAAACTTGTATGATAATTCATCATGAGACTTAAATAGAAAAATGTCATTTAGAAACATAAACATGCTCTACAAAAATTTTATAATAATTTCGCTCTCAAAGCGGCCTTTATTATGTATTCATTTTAGATAGTCAATTTACAAATCCTGGAAAGTTAGCCACTACTATCACGTCATAGGTTTTTCTGCCAATCAGGTGTTCTGAAATCTATATGTAACATTCACGTGAGTCAAATATACATGCTTTATAATTTACAAAAGATTAATGAATATATATTTCACGTAGTTTAGTGTACGTATTTATATAAAATAACAGTAAGAAAAAAATATAGAATCCATGATCGAAACAACTGTACTAGAGAGTACAAGCTATTTGTCAACTTTTAAAGAAGTACCAGCACACGGTAGAATTTGTAGCAAAACTCTGTATGATTATTCCTTCTAAATAGCGATTAACTACACTCAAAAACGAAATCAATAAATGTGAAAAATCACGCAGTATTTGAAGATAACAACGCGTGTATGAGCTTTCAGGATATATTTTTAAAGCGTTCAGAATTTATGTTTTTTGCTTAGCTGATAATGCGACAACATAAGAAACACAGGTCTACGCACCAGCACGGTAGGAAAAAGTTACTTTAGTCTAGGCTGTTATATCAGACAACGCAAAAATTATGATGTAATACAAAAACACACGGTAGATAAAAGGCGCCAATTGGTCGTTATGTTGTGGTTCCTTGTAAAAACACCATAAATAGCATTTGACAACATAAACCCGTTATGAAATTCAAAATATGTTTTTTACTCCTATCTTTATTTGTAATGTAATATAATACATATCTTACATATGACAACCGCACAAACAATAATATGTGGTAAGAAAAACGCCTCTTGTCAATACTTGCAAAGATACTCATCCGTCAAAGATAATGACTGCAAAACAAGAATAACAATGTCATGACAAACTATTTCATAAAAAAGTTGCTTTTAACACATATAGAATGCCGCCCTATTTACCTAAAAAGTTATAGACCTACATGCACGTAATCATCAGTCATGACACCCACGCCCCCATACATACCAAAGTTTATCCTGTCACTTGTATCAATTTCGGCCCGATAACAAGGTGCCGTATATTTTTACTGATCTACGGCACTTGATCACGTGGTATGCATGTTTGCCGGACTACTTTTCAAGAAAAATATAAAACTGTCGTTAAATCTTCTGTGTGTAGAATAACGAATTTTGGAAACGTTGATAAAACTTTGTTTGTTTATTTTATTTCACTCTATAAATTTTCAAGCGAAATAAAAATTATTAAAAGTGAAATAAATGTAAAACTTAACTCGTTTGCGACATTAAAATAGCGTACTTGATTTGATTGTTTTGCACGTGCTGTTTGGCGCTGTATTGTGACGTCACGTAAGCAATACTTTAAACGTCTGTGCAGCGTTAACGACTGAAGAAAAGGTATTGGTTTTCGAATTCATTTTCTTAGTTAGACCATTTTCTTTCATTCAAGATAGTTTTCACAACAAAATTCGACAAAAAAATGTTTTTATTTATCATATTTTTAAACAAAATGGCGCCCTCAATGTGAAAATACACAGGGAGATAATAAGAACGGCGAGTGCATTGTTGTAGAATAATGCACGCTTCGGTTCTTCTTTGTTTATATAGAAACATTCCCGATAGTGTGATTAAAGGTAATTTGCCTAATAAAATTCTTTAAAAAAAAAACGATGACAGGATAAATAGAATAATAGATTGGTGCCGTGGATGGAGAAAGTTTATCTGGCTCTGCTCCGGAAATTATTGGATTCGCCTTCGGCTCACCCAATAAATTCCTTAAACTTTCTCCATCCACGGCACCAACCTATTATTCTCTATATACATACGCATAAACCTTTTGACATACTTTATGCTTTGTTATAAATAGGAAAATACAGGACAGTCGAAACACATTTAATTTGTTTTTCCACAGAATATCGACTTTTTAGCGATATGAGGGTAAAATGTCGAAAATACTCAATTAATCAATAATGACATTTAAAATAATTCCATTTAAATATCTAATTCATTTATGGGGCGTCCGAGGCCGAGTACTCAAGGTCGTAGAGTTAAAACCCCGTGCCTGAATAATGTTATTAAAAATATTAGACTTTTATATTGGTATTATAATATTATCTAAATATACAATTATAATTAATTATGCAATATAATATATTGTATTTTTTCTTCTTTTTTTCTCTACGAGATTAGATATACATGTATATGAGCTAACGAGAGATACGTCAAATAATGGAAATGAGTAAGGGCCTATACGAAGTATTTTGATTGGTCAAGAAAAAAACAGGACCTATATGAAAGGTACTTCTATTCGAATGTGAAGTACTTGAAAAATGTTTCCGTTGGTTTTTATAAAATAAATAAGTAAATTAAATAACAAATAATTAAACAACAACAACAACAATAAATAACTGACATCAACAACAAAAGCAGCAACGACAACAACAACAACAACAAGATAAATAAATGCATAAATAAATTAATAAATTTATAGATAAATAAATAAATAAATAAATAAATACATTAATACATAATTAAATAAAAAAAATATAAAAGATTAAAAAACATACAGATAATATTTACAATATGTGCATGCCTTTATTTTACATGACTACTTATAACATTATAAGTCCTGCAGCAGAAAGTAAGTTTAGTTTATATTAAACTCTTAAATAGTTTTACATTAGGCACATGCTTAACTAATGAGATAAAATGGTAAAAAACAAATTGGGTGAACTACGGCCTAGCGCCAATACGAATGTCACTGCTACACCTCCACACCACCTACATAAATAAATAAAATAATAAAAAATAAATAAATAAAGGTGGTGCTGTTGTTGGCAACTCCGAAGCACGGCAGTAGGCCACATTGAATTTACTAGAGCTTATTTCAGCCACCGCACCGTTCCTGGGCAGGCTGTTAAGCAGTTTACCAGTACCAGTTGCCTGGAACATTGTGAATGCCTGTAGAAAAGATTTCATGATCATTCACAACGAAAGTGACCTGCGTCTTCTGGGAATCGAACCCGGGTGCCCGATTCACAGTCCAACGCTCTACCTATTGAGCTAGCCAGATGACTAAATAAATAAACAAATAAATAAATAAATAAAAAAATAAATAAATAAATAATAATTAAACAACCGTTTATATAGCGCCATAAAATCTGCCAAAACTAGTAATAACAATATATGTACACGGCTGCTGTTTTATATGACTGTTATGTTATATGACCGTGTATACACGATTTTTTGCAATATAACATCTAGTTGTATAAGCCTACAACTGTTCATATTTCTAATCAAATCAATTTCATTCACTCTCGATGGCGATGAATATACTGTTGAAAATATGGCTTTAAACATTGCTGGTCATAAAATGCTACAATGGCCAGAATATCTTTTCTTTTAACTATTTCTTCCTGGATAAATATAAAGCATTGTCAACTGGAGTCATGTCAAGAGAAAAGGGATTAATTGATGTATGTTGTATGCATGACATTTATCTTATAGATAGAGTGTGAGTTAAATAAAGCGTATCATAATACGAAATTTCAAATACAATTTAAAAAAAATATTCGTAATAAATGTGCAAGTGAATCAACACGCCGGAACTGTTTCTATAGATTTGTCATATTGATAATATGTGATGTCATCGGAAACAGATATCAAGTATGAAAACGATATATCAGAATAACCTTTGATATTAATTAAAAAAAATGTTTCTTGGTATCCGATGTATAATGACAGTTCTCTTTATAGTGTCAGTCGATCGTGCAGCGCATCATAAATTTACGTAACCTTTGTCACGTCATAATTTGTCTTGCTAACACGACCTACATCACTTTCTAGAAAACCGATATTATATCTTGTTTATAAATTATCTGGTTTTCTGAATTTAAATCCACTGTGTCTAAGCAACAACGAAGATTTACGTTATTTTGGATCATCCCTCTTCTGAAAAAATGAAAATTATTGCAGTGTTTATGATTAAATTTAAAAATATTTTTTGTTTATTTTGTAACCGCGATGTAAAGAATAACATGTCGTCACGAACATAAACAGAAAAACAAACAACTTCAACATATCATTAAACAGACAAAACATAACAGTAAAATGACAGCCTCGTTCTAATATTCTGTACTAAAAACATCAGAAATATGAAATTCTATATAGCATGTGAAAAAACAACAACTAATAATAAAAAATACAAAATCCATTAAAAACACTAAAACAAGAACAGTATCAACAAGAAAACATCAAGAAAATCACAACAATAATTCATTTCATTATCATAATCAATATCTTTTTGGCTACTCAACATGTACAAGAATGGTCCATTGCAGAACTGCTAAAAGGCACCCCTCCCACCTACCCCCCCCCCCCAAAAAAAAAAAAAAAGAAAAGAAAGAAAGAAAACGAAAAAAAAAAACTCAAAAGAGAAAAGAAGAAAAAGACAACAACAACAACGTTAACAAAGGGAAAAAATTAAATCAAATCAAAACCAAATTCATATGAATAACAAATATATATGAATAAAGAAACATAATATTATCCAAAGTACATGCGATATAATTAGCAGTTGCACAGGCGTTAAGCAGCTTTAAATTATGCTTTCAAAATTAATTACATATAAGTCAAAGACTGCGAGAACCTGTAACAACATTGGATTAAAAAAATCACTGTACCGTGTTTTGCGAGCCTAAACAAGCCAATCTGACCATGTCTAGCGAATACAAGCGCCTACTAATTCCGGTAACAGTACCTTTTCTTGTGAGCCTATAAATTTTAACTTGTACTTTTCTTGCGAAAACAGGAAGTAGAATATTTGATCCGTTGAGATTAAAATAATTAAATCTTATGCACTAGAGATATCACCACAACTTTAAGATATCGCAATGTGTGTGTTTTAAAGTGTTAATTAAAGGTACTGTTTCGAGCATTAGGCGAAAGTTTGTCAAATACGTTTTTATTAATGTTTCGTGGTTCACTGAACTAACTGTACAAAATGTACAATAATGTCAATAAACATAATTTTAAATGCCTATTACAAGCATGTCAAGATACAGAATCACGTAGCATTATTGTTCTATTACGATTATGCTAATAAAGTACAATTTTCATAAAAGTATAAAACTTAAGATAACAAAATGATAAAATAAAAAAAATGAAGATAAAAAGATACATAGCTAACTCATTACGTGAAGTTTCAAGAATTTGTACAAAACATAATATATTTCTTACATTTCATTTACAGTATAAAGGCTTTTTCTTATTAAATTCCCATTTCATTTCATTTTGTTTTGAATATGAATAAATGAACCGATAATAGCATTTGTCTGCTCAAAAAGCTGGTAGCTTCACTGCCTTGTACATATATTTGAAATAATTATATCAATACATTTAGGTCTAATTCGCATATGTTTCTTTACTATTTGCTTTTCTAAATCTTCATTTCATTATTTGTTTTCATTTGTTTATTAAACAAAGTTTAACACTGTTTATTCCTCTAATGACCTTGGCGTGTTTGATTCACAAAATAACTTTATTGAATTTGCATACAAAACAATTTAAGCTTAATTTGTGCAATGTTGCCGATCATTTCAACACGCGTTGTTCGAGTTAGTAATAACGATGGATGAAACTGTTCAGGTATGTGTGTTATGTCTTGTTTTAACACCATCCTCAATGTGTTAGGAAAAATGTTTCATAATTACAATATAGATTACAAGTATCAGGTTTTCCTACGTTAAAATGTCATACCATAGGTAATCTTTTAAGTATGTTTTTGTTTATGTTTTAATGACTTGCCATATACATATAGTGTACAACGTACCTTTTTTCTTATCTATATTTAGATATAATGACGTCACACGTGCGGAATTATACTGACTAAGGTAACAGCCATTTACGTATTTTACGTTGAACGTGTATGTCAGAAGAATAGGACAGATGCATCACTAATTACTGACACGATTTGCCCATTTGTATTGTGGGAAGCTAGTTTTAATTGTATGAAACACGTTTCTACTGTCACTTATTCGACTGACTAGAAGTGGACGAGTATTGTATTGTTTCGTTTGTGTAAATGTTTCGGATACTATAAAAGTTTCTTAATTTATTTTTTCGGTAACTTATACTTATTGTACAAAAACCGGCTGGGAAGCCGTAAACACATAACTATGGCTGGAAAATTTAAGTTATTTCGTTTATTTATTTGCTCAATTGTTTTAAGCTTTATGTCTTGTGAAGCGCGTCTTGTAACTGACCTAGTAAGCGATGCAATGGAAACATCTAAAGACCTTTTTGTGGAGCCGATAGCAGATATGGCTGAAAATGCTCGAGAAGTTATTAAAGAAAGTGTAGAGAAATCCGTCGAGACTGTTAAAGATTTTCAAGAGAAATTATTAGACCCATACCACGAGGTTATGGAAATGTTCAAAATAAAGACAGATCAAGAATTTACAGAGGACATATTGGATTCATTCCTAGGAAAGTTCACCAAAAGATTACATTGTTTCAGTGGATCACAAAAAAGATCAGTTTCTTGCACAGCATCTATGGTAAGGATATTTCTACATTTCCACTTTTATAACCGAACATTTAGAAATAAAAACAAAAACAGTTCATACCCCGGTGTACCAACTGTACTTCTATGTAATAATAATAATTATATGTATGTAATATTAATGTAACTTTGTTACCATGTTTAACTTCATATTTCAATACTACATCAACGTTCGATAATACAACGTCTTCATTCATAAATCTTTACTTTTTCATCAGTCTGGTATGACGTGACATGTCGTAAACAATTGACGTAGGGACACGTTTAATTGTTTAATAATTGATGGTTTTGTCATTGACGGCTGACTCCCATCTACAGAGTAATATGCAGTCCCTCCCCGCCGTCTGAATACTGCTGTTATCTATGTGCAAAGTGTTTATTAAACTTTTTTTATTTTACTCCCGTTCTCGTATGTTATTACGTGTGACTGGTTGAAAGAACATTGGATGACTTGCAAGTGGTGTAGATTTTCAAACATTATGTTGTTTTCACTTTTGTTTCACAGCCAAAACAATATATTCACTGTCGCAATAATATGTAAACCCTTAAAACCATGAGGTTATTTCAAATTGCTGTCGATTTTGAAAATGAAGGTTGATAAATGGGACAGAATGAAGTAAAAAGGACAGGCTTAACAATAACTACATATTTAGCGACAAATCTAAGTTCATGCTTACAACTGGCTTTAATATATAATTCTCAGCCTATAATATATAATTCTCAGCCTATAATTAAAATGTATCACTATATTAATGACCAAATAACATAATTTGATTTCTTCATTTTATTATACTCGAAGACTTTGATTATTTATATATTATTTATATTTTTGTAAGACAATTGCTTCTGTTTTAATAACATATAAAGTCGAAAAATAATAGCCAAATGTCTTCAGATATTCTGCACAGTTAATTATTTACATATGTAAGTTAGATTCCGACCAAGGACAGTATTTTTTATAACAAAAAGTACAAGGAATATCGATAGTTTTACCTACATGACCGTCCCTTGTTAAAACAAATAGGTGGACAGATTATTATAATTATATCTTCAAATTTATAGTATTAAATACGATAGAAATGCTTCACAACATGATAATTAACTGCTCAATATATACATGAAGAAAATATGTGAGACGAAAAAAATATGAGCCGCACCAAGACAGAACCACCATAACGCGTTTGCGACCAGCATGGATCCAGACCAGCCTGCGCATCCGCGCAGTCTGATCAGGGTCCATGCCGTTCGCTTACCAACTCTATTACAAGTAGAGAAACTGATAGCGAACAGCATGGATCCTGATCAGACTGCGCGGATGCGCAGGCTGGTCTGGATCCATGCTGGTCGCAAATGCACTATGTTGGTTTTGTCGTGAGGCGGCTCATTTGTTTACTATGAGGACAATTTCAATTTCGTTGAGAGTGCTAGGCAGATGTTAAAATATCCATCGATCTAATGTTATAAAGGTCATATGGAGGCAATGTGATACATTAAGTGTGATCCTTTTTATACTTAAAGGCACATTAAACTTTAGTAATGACTTTTTCCTTTCTGTAAAAAGGGGAAAGTGTTGTTATAATGTATTAGGTATTATATTTTGGATATGAAACTTCCGCGAAAGAGTATCGTTTTGGAAAGTGTAATAGAAAAAATTAAATTTTGATAAATATTTGAAAAATAAAATTATAATGAAATACATTTTTACGGCTTTAAGGGCCTTTAAGAACACGTTAAGTTCCTTAAAATACACTATCATTAACATTCTTTTCGCTTTCGGTAGTAATAAAAATTGGCAAAGTTATACATTTAAATTCTATAGTGAACAAAGATGTGCTTCGTATTAAAATCTAAAAAAAAAAACAAAGGTAATTTTAGATAATTTTAAGTTGGTTACAAAAAGTAAGAATTATAAGTTTTATAGCATAGCTGTGGTATCTTCGCTGTCGTATTAACTTATTAAGAATGTCATTATAATAAACATGTGGCAACAAAACTGTTTAAATTACGTTGTCCCGTTTTAAAAATGCACTGTTATCGAATTAAGCTGATCCCACAATAGTATTAAAATGGTATGATAGCAGATAATTTGGTGCATATTGTTTATTGTCTTATGTTTTGTACACGAAGTTATGTTTTCGCGCTGTACGGAAATATCTTGATTAAAGTACTTTATTTTGCATGGTTGTAAAATTGGCGACTTAAATAAAAAACAATTCGTAGTGTACTACACAAGTTATATAAATATATACATTGTTTATTTAGTACCAAAGATAATGTGTTGTGTATCACTAATTAAGACGTACACGCATCAGTCATAAATGACAAAATGGACTTACTTTACGCCGCAGGCAAACTTATAAGTAACTGTGTGCAAAAGATAAAAAAAATATTTCCGAAACATTTGTCTTAAAATAGAATATTAAGTGGCGACGCTATTTCCCGGTCACGAAATATTATCACGTACTTGCATCATTTTTTCATGTCTTCCGATATTTTTTGTATAAATAGTTAAAAAGCGTTTTACATAAATTCCTGATTCATATTTCTAATATGCAATGGTATTTTTTATTCTTATAAAAACATAAGAAAATAATTTAACATTCCATGTAGCTTTGAAAGACTTCTTACTTTCTATAACGACTTTCATTTGTCGTAACATTTTAAAATTTATTTTCAAAATTATGTAAATATAACTGCGTGTTCATATTATCTAATCTCACTTTAAAATTTACCATTGGGGGTTTGTCATGTCGGTATAACCCTTGTTTGTTGTCTATCAACCTATAAAGGTATTGACTGCAAGTTATTGTTATTCTCCGAAACGCTTCAAAAACTACTAAAAACGCCAATTCTTATTAAAACCCGAAAATTCGCATTTCTTGCACAAAAAACGATTACATATGTTGAATTGGTGTAATACAAGGAAATGCATTTAAACAGTACTTGTTTTATGTTTTTGCACATGTCAATGCGTCTCAACAACCTTGTTTGTTCATTGATGCGAAGAACATGTAACCTTAGTTTGACAGGCTTATGTCAGGGCTTTATTGAGTGATGTCTTACATAATATGCGATGCAGTGTTAGATGTTACAATATAAATATAATCATGTTTTTCTTGTGTTTTCTCGCACAAAGGTAAAAAGGTGATCACGAATGTAACATATCACCAGAACATTTATAGTCAAACATGTAAGCAAGATAATAAATTCATCTCAGTAAATTTACCTTCGTTATTTCATTATAGAAAATATGGATAAAGTACTTAAATTTTATCTGTATAATGAATTCATACCAGATTTTCGGCATAATATCGGATGTAATAAATGTAAATTGCAAATCTTTATTCAAACACTTTTTCCTAAATCATGTTATGAGACTTAGCTTTAAAAAGTAATACAGTTCATGAAAATGTTTATGAATCATACGATAGCTTAGCGTATTCAATTTACAGATATAGCTAGTACTAATATGCTAGATAAGAGATCATTTTTCCGATGTTTATTCTTACACGTTCTGCATTATTTCACACATTTCCAAGTGTACTGAAAGTCAAACTAGCACCGTGAAGGTCATAGGGCGAGGTTTCGTACACACAAAGTTTACGTGCGTCCTATTTATAATACAATATACGCAAATTAACTAAATTACTTTAAAAACGCATTGGGTAATGCATCCTTGAGTTTCAGTCAAATTAAATACACAGTTTTTAAAAATTGCGGCATTTACAAAAAAAAAATAATATAATGTTTGTTTACACATGGGAGCAAAACTGTTGCAAAATATGACACAAAGAAGGATGAATTATAAGTTCAAATTAAATTTAACCATCGTGTTAATACTTGCTTTTTCCAACGCCTAAATCGCCAAGCCCGTCCTACATTTGGTTTTATGTATTCATTAGACATATTTACGCTGGCTCAAACTACCTTTTAATGATTTGTTTACTTCTTTATTCTTAAATGCCTTTTCAATCAAGATATATTCTCTTTTGAAGTTTTCAATTGTTGATGTATTGATCATGTGATAAAATGAATTCAAATGATCAATCTTATTGGCAAACAACACGGTTTCGTTGCTCGAGATAAATTTTGACAATTTTTATGTTTTGTTCCTGTTCTCAAAGTTTATATTGCATAATTAAAGGTGATCAAAACAAACATAAGAATGCTTCCATTCTATAGAGTATTTTGAGAAATGCAATTTTGATAATGAAAAGTAATTAAACACCTTAATTATACAGATTATGTCTTTTATGATTAAAATTATAACAATTTATCTTTAACATATATTTAAGTATAAATACAATACTAATAATACAATACTTATTAAGATTTTAAATTCTTAAATCCAGGTAACAACAAAACAAGCTAGTCCTGATATGAAAGGATATTGTATTTCTTAGAATGTTATTGAATTATATTCATGTTAACCTATTAAAGATGTAACAAAATTATTAAAGTCGATATTTAAATGTCAAACGCGTGTTATTTCCTTCTAGCGCTTTTTTGTTTAAGTTTTTTTGTGTGCATTTTTGCCAGTTTTTTGTTTTGCCGTACTTTACAAATGCTATAAATAATAAAAAGGTTAGCAACGTGGTTATGATATTATTTTAGATTTCGTGATTATCTCAGTAAAATTCTGCAATAAGATAAGAAAATGTAAACAAGTCATGTCATATCTTATTTTTCCGATTTCAACTAAGAATAGTAATTGATCACGCTGACGCTTAGGTTCTGTCTACATTCGTATGATATAACTTTAATTCCTACAAATGATAGCAAATAAAAATAAAACGGAGATGGTAACTTGTTATTTTTATAAATGTTTGAAATAATAAATGCTTTTCTGGAAAAATGTACTTCATCAATACATACAAATTTTATCGTAACCTTTTTGAAGGTTTGTTTTAAAGGTTTGTGAAAGAAGGCATATTTAATTAACAGCCTTAAAATAAGCATGCATTTTAAAAGAAATGTTTTCGTCTCAAAATTTTAAAATCTTACAAAATTACACAGACTGAAAAAATTAAATGATAAAGGTTTTTATAGAGGGATATTTAATTATTTTACAAACGTGCCGGCAATAAAGTTAGATATTTGTACTTGTCACATTGAACGTGAAATTTTGCCTCAAGGCAAATTTATCAATTATATTTACTTTGTTGTCAATGCAAATTGCAATACACTTTGCACTCATGAATCTCAATTATATGCACATAATATTGTAATTAGTTCATAATTTATATGATATAATTCATAATTAAAAGCAATTAATCTTTTAAATGCAGGTAATCTTCAAATTAATAACTTTAAACAATTGAATACCTGGAAAAAACAAAACAAATTGTGACATCACAATACGCCTTATGTGCTGAGGGAGAAGTAAACACATTAAAATTTTGTTCTAACTGATTAATTGCCATTGTTATTTCTATGAGGTGTACTCTTAAACGACAAGAAATGCAATGCTAAAGTTATTATCACTTTCAAAAATTCTCAGATAGCAGAACAAAAATTGTCGTATATTGTCGGGTTTATAAAAAGGCACAGTGTATTCGAAATATTGCATATATATTTTAAGATGTGAAATATTTTTACATTTCAAAATATTATTACTTTTTAAACGAACATGTATTGAATTATCTAGCATTTGTACATGAACACATAATTGCAGTCATCTTAACTGCAGTTACCATTATGATCGGAATTATTCGGTCAAGCTAGAACTTACGAACTGCTTCACTAGCGAGCTTATTTCTTTACATGTCAACCGAAAGATAAGACACCTTATTGATGTCCTGGTCAATATATTTATCGTTATATATTTTTGTACAAATGTCGGGAATGGGCGGATTTGATGCTCGATATACAAGCTTTTATCTGATTTACATGTCACGATATTATGATATTAATGTCATCTTAGAGATAAAAAATGTGATAAACAAAGTATTTTATATGATTTTGGGTGCAAATAGCACCAATAAATATTTTTTTATTATAAAATGTTGACAAAATAGTGTTTCCATTTAAAAATTGGTTTTTGGTTTTGCTTTCTTTATCAAAGTCACAAATATTTAAAAGGCCATGCATATAAGAAAATATTTAAATTATGAAACAATAAAAGTAAAAAGTCAACATAATTTTAATACAATTTTATTGATTTAGTTTTATGCTTACAAATGTGAGCGTAAAGAAAAAGTATGTCAAAACATGTAAATAGTGTCAATTTATTCAAATGTAAAAATGTTGAAATAATCCTGAAAATCTTTTTGGTTAAAACGCGTTTTGATTGTACTAGTGAAAAGTGAAAATATATTAATTGTATTGACTAGGAGATGCAATATCCCAAAAATAACTTTAATATTTTTCACTATGAATTATATCAGCATTTGTTCATCATTTTGATGCGTATGCCTGCTATTGTTATTTTGCAACAAAATCACTTTTAACAACATAAATAGTATTGTGTTGTTCATATAAAGTTATATAATATAATGATCTTTATATGGTTCTTTTATCTTTTCCAGTGCTTCAATTCCACCAATCTGATGACTTTATTTGGGACTGGTCTTTCTTACATAAATGAAGATTCGTTTAAACAGATCTCTACCATGCTACTTTACCATGCTTCTAATCTAGCAGCATTCTGTCATGCAGACATTGAAATCGATGATATGTTAGAATTCAATGACAAAAGAGCTGAGCTCATGAACAGATTTAGTGGGGGTAATTCCGGCTTTTTGAATATTGAAATGATACAAGATTCATTAGAGAAAATGGAAGACTTTTATGAAGATCTTACTGAGAACGACTCAAAGGAATCCGAAGAAGACAGTCATGATCACGGAGACAGCCATGGCGACGGACATGATCATAATGATAATGAAATGCCTAGTCTCAGCTTGGAAGATTTATTAGGAGACCACTTTGCTGACAGTATGTTGGGAACAGGCGATTCACATCACCATGACGATGATCATGGGCACAGTCATGAACATTCAAGGAAAAGACGTGGAGGATCGGATGAAAGTAAAGACGGTCTGTTGGAAACTTCTAAAGGTATCTTATGTCTATTTTGTCTTATATAATTTACATTAGGTTTTTATATGACATTTGTAATAAAAGAAAGTAGATCTACAAATTGATAATTTAAAAAAGATGAAAGCGGTAGAAAATAAGAGAACGATACTAAATTTTAAGTTATATCTCATAGCAATCTACAAGATGTGGTAGTTAGTGTCTAGATTTCTTAGACAATTTCTTAGATTTGATCATTACAAGAAACCCAACGTTATAAGTCACTAATAATTGAGTGCAGTAAACTGATTGAAATGATTCTATTCTTCCACATTCTTTATTTCAAATATAGAAGTTTTCTCTGTCAAAAAGCGCAACAAAAAACAGTGCCAATTTTGTTCATATCTTATTTTAACCATTGAAATGTACTATGAAAGATTACTCTGTTAATAAATGTACTTATCTGAGGTAGAAAGTTTTAACTTATAACCTCATAACGGACTTAAATGTAATTAAATGTGTCTTAAATGAACAATCACTATATTCACATAATTATTAAATGTTGTACTAGATAACAGCAAATTTATATTCAATACTAAATATGTAGCTAATCATTAACTGCTTATGCAAATATAGCACTTCATAATGTCTGTCCTGCATTGAATTATTATTCAATCAAATACCGATACTGCTTGAAATTACAATCAATTAAATATTGTTTACAGAATTAACTATCTTAAATTGCACTCAATTCGTGCATGTGATTAGAATTTGCAAGACCTGAGGTAATAAAAATCTGATTTTGTAGTAAAGTATTGCCTAATATGTTGCTTTTTTTATTTTTATTTGGGTTTTACGTCACAACGACATAGTATAGCTCATTTGGCGACGTTCCAGCTTTACTGGTGGAGGAAGACCTCAGGTGTCCCTCCGTGCATTTTTTCAGGCACGAACGGGCACCCGAGTAGAACCACCGACGTTCCGTAAGCTAGCTGGATAGCTTCCTCACATGAAAGAATCCATAATATGTAGCTATTATACTAGTATATAAAAATAATTGCTAAATAAACACCATATGCAAACAGGTTTTCCTTTATTCATATGTGTTAGAGGACCTCTAAAGTTCATAATATACTATTCACGATAACTTAAACAAAATATAGACCGCCTTAGTGGGCGCTATTATGCTTACATGTTTATCTGACCGCTAAAAGTTACTGGTGTATTCTCGCGATGAAGATGTCACATTATGTGCATCATACAAGCTGGCTGCCAATAGTTTTCAATACATTTTACTAGATATGCTCTTTGTAAGCAATATCATTCCGTCATCGTTAAATTTTATGCTTAAGTTTCCAAGTTATGGAAATTAAAAGTGCGGTAAAATAAATCAAAAGATATTTCAAACATAACTTCAGAAGACAAAGCATTATAAGTACCTCAATGTCAGGCAAAAACATTCCATCCGTTAAATACTTTGAATTTCGATCATATCACAAGCAGTACATGTATATTGTTCTTTGGAAAATAGTTTATTAACTTCTCAGCACTTTCAAGTGTGTTTCTATTAAATACATTCTTCTTCTAATTCAACTGATTTCATTCAACTTTGGTCTTAGCTTATTCAGCAGTTACGCAAGTCGCCATTAGCATCTTATGTTAAAACGGCACGGTCGTGTTCCTGATTTGTCTTATTTACTTCAATTATCGTTGTTGGTGTCCCTTTTTTGTCGACTGAAAACATTAGCTCTGACATAAATGACACTTTATAACCCCGTTTGTCACTTTAACTTCGAGACGCAAAATAAGTGGTGTTTACAGAAAAAGAGACGTAAACACATTTTCCAATTACGTTTGATGTCGTTTTCTATCAGCCTAAAAGGTATTTAAGAGAAATTGTCCCCTCCTCAGAAGATTATTAAAATGTATCCTACAAAGATAATGCAACAGCACTTTGAACATTAAGTGTTCTATTTTTCTCTTAAAAAACACTCGGAATAAATCGCTGAGTCGAATTATGTCGAAATTGCATGCAAAGGACCCTATGTATAATTGAGACTTGTGACCATCAATTTGTGTGATTTAATTGGCATTAATATTAGAGCGGAACAAATGTTTGAAATGGTAGTTTGTTGTTATGTTGTAGGGATGAAAGTACTTACCGTCAAGTTTAATCTATATTGTCATTTGAAATATACAGTGTATTTGTTCTGTGATTGTAATGCTTCTTCTTTTGCGCTAGTGTGTATATAGGTATTATCATTTGGGCTGAAAGATTAAATTCCACCGTCCCGTTGAATATATAAAGTAAAATATAAAGATCACGAAAATAAATATCGAAAATAATGGCCATCGCTCTTCTGATACCTTTCCTTGTGCTTCTATTTTGGTATTATTGACAATGCATTTTGTGGCATGTATGTGGTTTTAATGTAGTCTTTAATAGTCTTTATACTTATGTTATTTGGTTGACTATGCTCATAGACTGTGTAATCATTGTCTCCAGCAACTTATTGGTAGAGCTTAAATAATTTTACTGTCAAATTTGTTCAGTGTGCTATTGAATGTAACACAACTCATCAAAAGATTCAATCAGTCATGATTAACACAACATTTTAAGAACTTCAGCACCTTATACGGATGTTACATATCGTATAAGGCAATACAATATTTTGTCTTGGAATGATTTAATGCAATATTAACGAAAAAACTAAATTGTTTAAAAGTAAAAACCTTTAAGGACACGTTTTCCATGATTTCCAGAAATTATTGACGAACATTTGGATGATGGGCATTCCCATGAAAATGAAAAGAATGAACATAATCATGACGATGACAAAGACAAGGACTCGCAAGAAGAAGATAGTCACGATCATGACCATGATGATGATCACGACGATCATGACGACGATGACGATGATGATGATGATGACGATAAACTTATAGCAAACAATGTATGTATATTTACTATATTTATTTCAATTTTACTTTACAATAGTTTTAAGTGCTAAGATGATTACTTATTTAATTAATGAATGAAAACATTGATGATATTTTTTACTAAATTGTCAATATACATTATCGTACTAAAAAAATAAATAAATACATAAATAAATAAAATACTTTTTTTCTTGTATAGAACTCAATTTGAAGTATCAAATCAGAGAATCCGTCTTAACTTACATTAGCAATTTTTAACATGCCCCCTTCATGACGTTTAACATTTTATCTATTAGTGGAAAAACATGATTAATGGTATTTATGTTCAAAGGTATTAAAAAGAAAACTAACATTTGGTGTAAGTATAGTTTGTTGTAATTAATTGTTTGTAATTTTTCAGTGCGTGGGTGCCGACATTGTGTATGATCAACTTGGTATAGATATAGAAAGCCCATTAGAAAGTGATCACATTGACAAATTGTCATCAATTATTGTCTACTATATTCTCACAGGTAAGTTGGACCGAGTCTCTCATGTTTGTTTTTTGTGTGTTCATTGTATCTGTAAAATGATATCCTTAATCATATAGATGTTTACGCACGTAAAAACGAAAGAGAATAACAAAATTGCTTGTAATCAAACTGTCCATACAATATTAAAATCCTAAATATTGTGCGTAATGAAAAACAAAACGCCTAATTACTTCAACGCGGACATACTCCTACTATATTGCGAGTGCAAGAAAACGTATTGTTTTACTTTAAATGTTAATAATTATCAATAAATTGAATTGTACACAGGTGCCAAGATATCAAGACAATGTCGTCTGCTTCCAAGACAGAATTTCTTTGCCAGAAGGGTATTCAAAGAGCTAAATGCTGACAATGATATAATGGATTATGGAGGTTTGTATAGGGCTTTACATGATTTTAGGAAAATGTCGGATATGTCAATTAATATTTGAAACATTGGTTCTCAAATTTCATTTAAATCTGACCAGCGTGTTAGGATTTTTCCCATATTTTAAAACGTACATTTTCAATGATTGTATGACAGACAGTTATAATATTCAAACATGCTCATTAACTGTGTGTATTTTACAAAGAAATGAATGTTTATTTACTTTGAATGCCAAGATTAAAAAAATACCTTTTAGAAATATATACATTTATACGAGTGTGTTCTGTTCATAGCAAACTGTAGAGTGACATATAAACGCTACACATTTCATAAAATTTAAGAACATATTTTTAAGTTGATAAAAGTAAAATTTTTAGCTACAAAAACACTCAAATGACGTCATTGTTATATGATACTAACGTTTACTTGTTTTATCGCAGATTTCATAGAACTTTTGGGAAAACTAAGTATCGGACAGGCAATAGCTGCAGAAATGGCAATGACTGACGGTCATGGTCATGGTCATGGGCACGCTCATAGGAGAAAGAGGGCTGTTCCCACAACATTTGCAGAACCAGCAACTTGGGTAAAACAACCTTTTTATAGAATTTTAGAGTATACTCACGCTGAACTTTTCAAACCAATTTTAACGTAGATATCCAATGCCATGTGTTCATGGAGTCTAATAAAGAAAAATCTAAACTTGTCATGTTCACATCTTTTAGACACGTGGTTTGTATATTTGAATGATTTTTCAATGAAAAATAAAAGACCAGAAACAATGAAGTACGTCGGTTAATAAAAAGATTCATTTATTGAAAAATATAAATATCAAATCTTATTATTTCAGAATAACCAATGTTATACCGGTGACCAACTTTTGTCAGTCTATAAGGTGCCAGCAACAGGAATCTCCCTTGACAAGTTCAAAGAAGTCTGCCCATCTCTCATCCAGCAACAACTTTCTGCTAACTGTCAAAAAGGAGCAAGCAAGAAACAAAAAACCGAAATTGGCCGACCTACAGATGCCGAACGTACGTCCAGCTTTGCTTATAGATAAAAGTTTTGATCTGTCTTCTTTTCTATAATATAACTAAAACTCTTTTGCCATATGCATTTGATAATATTTCATATTATTGATTAAATGTTGATTAAATTAATTTCTGCTGTTTGCCTTTTTTTACATAATTTGACTACTGTCTTACTATAACATGTTCTTGTCCACTATAAACGTATGTATTAACGTGCTTATAACTAGTTTTATTTTCGTTGTAAAACAGTGCGTAAAACTAGATAAAAGTCCTTAAAACATATCTGCATTTTATGTGATTAATTAGTTTAATGATATATTTTAGAATTATATTTATAAAGTTTATTGATATATTTCAGGTTATGGATACGGAACATTGGCTAATGTTCTATGTTGTTTATGTTCTCTCGCCGGTATTGTTGTACTGCCTTGCAGCAGTAAAGGTGTTTACAGAATCCTTATAGCAACATTTGTCGGGCTCGCCGTGTCTACACTCTCTGCTGATGCATTATTACATCTCCTGCCAGTGGTACAAATGTTTTCCATTTAAGATTAAACTATTCTGTCTGAAACAAGAGATGTCATGTTATGTAAATAAGGTTTAATTATGAACATGTGCACTGTTTGTTATCTTGATTTAAGATGTTATCATATTATCTTGGATTTATAAACCTCATTTAATTGATATAAAATATTTGTCTATAATATGTCATCTAAATAAAAGTCAAGATCCAATTTATGTAACTATTTAGTATTATACATAAAATTATGCATGCGCTACATCTGACAGATTTAAGTAATATTACTTTTTTTAAATTTGTTTTCTTTCTACGAAATTAACGGTTATGTACTACATTTATATGAATAATTATTCAAGAACGTCGTCATGTCGAAATGCATCATATTTGATTTGCTTGTCTAGTTTACTGATTTAAACTGTCAACATGATATGTGTACATTTCTTTTCTTCGTTGAAATTTATGTGTTCTTAAGTACGCCGTTATACTTTGTACTGAATCGTAAGGTTATACTATAAACATATTTTCAAGTACATTTAGTACATTATAGTATGACACAAATATTTTTGAATGTTGTTTTTATTCATACGACAACATTATCAGATAAGGAAAGTTTTGTTTTTGTTATGTTGCGACACTCAGCTCATTTTCTAACAGTTCATTTTCTAACAGTCCATTTATAAAAAACCTAAGGTTCGCCCATCATTATTTCATAAGGTACTGAAGGGCACCTGGCTAGAAATACCAATTATTGGACAGTTAGATTGGTAAATTCCTCAGTCGCATGAAGCGCCACCCCCCATAAAAAGCTTTTCAGGATTCGAACCTATAGCGGCTATTGGCAAGTGGTCCATACCTTAATGTTAATGTATAGATGGACTTTTTCTCAATCAGCCATGCACTCAGATGAGTATAAATATTATTACTTTTGAATGTAAGATATTCTTGTTTTTTAGGCATTTGGAATTCACAGTCACGAAGATGAAGATGAGCATGGCCATGATCATTCGTCAGGAGGTTTCCATTTTGAACCATATCTTGGATACAGTCTCGCAACCCTTGCAGGAATATACGTGTTTTATATTTTTGAAAAGCTCATGTCAATATATAGCAATGCAAAGGTAATGGACGAAAACAATTGTTAAGTTTTTTTTTTATCAATTTTCATTCGTAAAATGTTGTTGTAGACACAATGTCTGTGACTTTGCAAATGATTAAGAAAACAATCACAATTTTAACATGATTCTCTTGAAAGCTTTCGTGCCATGAAGTCGAATAATTAAATGAAGTTGGAATGTTTTTGGCTGGCTGTCAGATGTCGTAATGAGTATTTCATTATCAATTCTAGACTTTGTACCGCATAAATAATTAAATCATACCATTTCGAATTCAATGAATAAACTTGCACTGATATAACAAGACTAATCATGCACACTCATAAGGAAAAAATAAAACTAGTAACCAACTAACTAGAAATCAGTTTATTTAAAATACGTATCTCGTTAGAAATAATATTGTATTTGGTCAAAATTATATAATTACATGGTAAACCTAAATTTGAATATTTTTTGCTACACAGTTATTTGTAAAATGACATTATTTAATTTAACATAATTATAAAGGTATTTGTTTGGTTTAGGTTGATAAGCATGACGACGATCCTCTTGAAATGGCAGTTGGTTCATATGGCAACAACTGTAGTGGGAAACAGGTACAAGTTTCTAAACATTAGAATCTTTACTCTGCAATTTGTAGGTGGATATAATGCACAAACTCTTGCTAGTTATTCTTTTATATTGACATAATAGATATTATGTTATATCACAGTCATTATAAATTGTTTTGGATTTGAGAGAGTTTCAGTTTATTTGTTTATATCTTGGAGAGACCTTAAACATACATATAGCGTAATAAATCATTTGAAAATATATCAGCATGTGTCTATTGGTTAGACATTTGTAATCTACATATGTGTATTCTTATGATATAGACTTTAAATTTTCAGTTTGCAAACGGAAATGGATATGGATCAAACGCAAATTTACCCTCATATGACGGTGCTGATAGACAGGAGAAGGAAACTACATCAAGTAAGTTAATCTTTGAAATTATCCTTGTTCCGAATTACAACAAGGTTTTATATTAATCAGTTGAATCGTTTTTCTTAATAACCGGGATATAGATTACCGTAAACATTATATGTATAACATCAACTCTATTGAATTATCATGTGTTAATTTTAAACAATGCTGTAGTAATTATTTTTCTGGAATATGTTTGTGTCCTTACTCGTCCTGTCTACACATCTCATGTTTAATGATAATTATTTGAGCCGCGTCACGACAAACCCAACATAGTGCGTTTGCGACCAGCATGGATCCAGACCAGTCTGATCAGGATCCATGCTGTTCGCTTACAAACTCTATTACAAGTAGAAAAACTGATAGCGAACACAATGGATCATGATCAGACTGCGCGGATGCGCAGGCTGGTCTGGATCCATGCTGGTCGCAAACGCACTATGTTAGTTTTGTCTTGGCGCGGCTCATTTATTGTTTTTGTATGGTTGCTCGCCACCAGACGGACGAGGAAACAAACGGGAGTTAGTGTATTAAACTGGTTCGTCGTAATTTCGAAGTAGAGCGAATTTGAAAATGTCTTTAATGTGTTATGAATCAAGAGGCTTTGCAATTTTAATTTTATGGTTTATATATAGTTATTACATGCATTGTTTAAAGATTGGTTGATTAAGTGAGTTCAAAGTTTTATTTTGTGCCATCGTCGGACATCCACGGCCGAACCAGTAGCATTTATCAGATTACATGTTTATCAACCGTTGGTATCCGACGATGATTTGGTGGTGGATTATGAATTATCTTTCGCTTTTTTTCTTATAAAAAGCTTAAAATCATGTTTACTGTATAACTACAGCTGATTGTATAACACTTTTGTCTAAAGCATCATGTGTTCAGGTGTTGTCTTTTAAAGTGAAAACAGGGAAACAGCTTTATCATTATCACTAAGAAAAATGCAATTATAGATGACTATATGACACACGGCTAAATATTAAGGTAAAATAAATATAGGACCCGAAATGCCTTCTCATCTCATAACGTTTATATTAAAAGACTATACTAGTAGTTAATGTTTACACTGAAACAGCTCCGGTGTATTATGTCATTTCTGTTACAAATATATGTACAACTGTTCATGTACAGATATATGTACAAATGTTGAAAAAGTACGCGAGGATGCATGTTAAGATTTTGTATCAAAGTTGATACACTCAATAGTGTTTTGAGGGATGTTTATGTGCAATTCAGAACTAGCACTATGCAAAAACCTAACACATAACTTATATTATCTATCGATAAGCCCAAATTTTGTTTCATTGAATAACTCTTGTCATATTTAATGAATTTTATGTGACAGATATACTTTTTTCCCAGATGATCTGATTTCAAATAATTGAAAATTACTCCAAATATGTGATACTTATATTTGTCATAACTAGTTTATTGTTGTTTATATGTTAAGATAACTTGAGTGCTTGCCCCTTATAGTATATGTTATTGTTTTAGAGCCAATGAAATTTAATGGTAAGTTTATAAATAAGGATCAGTCGCGCTTAGTGAAGGTTTGGGGCTATGTTAAACAATGTTTTATTCTCGAAGAAAAAAATAGGAATATTTAAAATAAAAGTTAATTGGCCATACATGTTAGCGAGATATATTATATAGTATATTACACAATTACGAGCTGTATTAATTCGTCACCTTGTTATCAGCATTTTCATAGTTTATTTTCTAAATGTAGCGTGTTTAATACATTTCTATTTGCTAAATATTTATTAAATATCATTTCTTGGTATGTCTTGTCGTTGACATCGTTTCGTTTTGTTAGAAAATTGGGATAGAAGGACATGTTTTAAGATAAATGCAAATGAAAAAGAAAGTATCGCTGGAGAGTATTTTAAAATGTGTCATTTGTTTGATAAGGTTTTTTTATTTGAATAAGATTTGTTTGACAATTTGTCGCAATGGGTTCTAAGGCCTTAAACAAGTTATATAAATTACTAACTGTAGACATAGATTGTAAATGTTGTGTGCTCGCCGTCAATAGTTGTAATTGTTATGGTGGTGTTTTCCTTTAGCTGAAAATAGAAGCATCCGTTGGCTAGAAACAATTTTATTAATTGAGAAAAGTCATTGGGAACTTAAATATAGCAATAAATGTTCTCTAGAGCAGTAATGAATAAATTGATTTTTAATAGAGGAAGTTTTCCTATATATAGCTTAAATTGGAGTTTGTATATTTCCTTAAGTAATAGTGACGCAGATAAGCTCGAAAGCAAAACAATGATTACGCAATTTTATGTAAGACAAAAATGTTGTATCAGTTATTAAAAAGTTATTTTGAATTTACAATGTGTCTCAAAATGATTTCATTTTCATTTGACATCACGTTACGTCATCCAACTTTTATATAATTGCTTTCCTTTACTTTCGTAGAAATAGTAATTCATCTCTTGAGTACTAGTAGTGTATATGACTAACATTAACATTTGCTTGCTTTTTTCAACTTTGTGTCTACTTAAACTTGACGTGTAACGTTGTTTAACAATATAATATTTTGATGCATTTTATACATCATTTCGGGTTATCCTGGAAAAGAAAAGAGAAAAATAGTTTTCATATTTTGTTGTATTTTAAAATGTAAGGATTTCCTTTTAAACTCTTTTAAACGCTTATTCAGACATTGCAAGTTTTAAATAACATATAATAATTTTATTAAAAGTATCCTCAGATTCCCTGTGATGGATTAAGCCATTAGGTACCTCATAAGTCTTCTATATAGAAAGAAACTTACACATTTGAAGTTTTTCCTGACAATGATAAAATGATTTTACGCATTTTGACAAAATTTATTGTATATCTATAGTTTGTATTGATAAGGAAAGTAGTATATTAAAACATTGTGCCTTATACAGAATTGAAACTTATTGTAGTTATTGTCAACTGTTTATCATCTACTATTTAATTCATTGTGATCATATATCTACAAAGGTCCCTTTTTGTAACAGGTACGCATTTAACATGCTATTTTACCAATGAATTAGGTTATTTGTGACCAGACATATTGATTAACTTATCTTGATGTGTAGCTAAAAATAAGTTTTAATTTTAAAAGTTAATTTACATTATGTTTTGTTGCATGTTGAAAAAACAATAATGAAGCTAAATTTGTAGCATAACAAAATGGCTGAGACATTACTTATGAAGCCATATATATCGCTACACAAGCTAATCATTACTTATTTATTTTTTTTCTTCTGTTTTTTAGAAATGCCACCAGTTGCCATCATGGTAATTATTGGCGATGCTGTCCATAACTTTGCTGATGGTCTGGCCATAGGGGCCGCATTCACTGACAGTATCAATTTAGGAATTTCTACTAGCATAGCCATATTCTGCCATGAGTTCCCACACGAACTTGGTAAATATTACTTAATATTCAATTTGATAGTATAATGTTTGTTTTTTTCCTCCATGAACTGCGTTTTATGTTTCATTTATAGACAAATGATTTATAATTGTAATATTCTTGGATGACTTTAAAAAACAAACCTTTTGAACAGTTCAGCTAATCTGTTTGTTGTTCCTAAGATATTTTTAAGTTTGATGGCTATTTTCTGATATAAAGTTTAAAGTTTCTTTTTTTCTTACGATTAAATGAACGTTATTTCTTAAATATAATGAACGTTTATACACTGATCAAGGCAAAATACTTTCTGATTCATTTTGCTTTAAGCCTTCACAAAAAACAGTCTTCTGTATTTGCGAATCAATGTAACTTTTCTATTTCAATTTTCAGGCGATTTTGCTATCTTATTGACAAGTGGTTTGTCTTTTACACGTGCACTTGTTTTCAACTTCTTATCGTCATTGACGGCCATGGTTGGGCTATATATTGGGTTGGCAGTTTCAACTAATCCTGAAGTGAGGAACTGGATATTTGCTGTAACGGCCGGAATGTTCCTATACATTTCCCTCGTAGATATGGTAAGTACTCTTGAACACTTTACCTGCTAAATTTCTAAATATGATAAAACTTGTCCGTCAATCATTTTTAGAACTATTCGCTCTCAAGTTTTTGAATATAAAGACAAAAAATAAAGGTATTCAGCCAACTGTGTAGAGCCTGATCAGACTTTACGGATATCCATGCCACCCTGACTCAATGATGATCATTTTCTGTTTCAAAAACATTATCACATTTTCAATATTATGTAAAGGATCTAATCATATAACGTTATATCAATGGAAATATCAATTGAAAATATCAATTTAGTTAACGATAGCTATTTACCGCAATATTCGTGTTTTCGTTGAGCAACCTTCATCAAACCGATCATGCAACATTTTTACATTTTGCCATCAATCATGAGGTTCTCTTTAAAAATGATTACTAGAATATTGCGTTTTCTTTTGACAAGCTTTTAAATTTCATATATTTTAATGAAAGAAAATCATCTCGAAAGATTTTTGATTATAGTAATCATTTGTAGTTCTGTTTGTTTTAATATAATGATACTGTTTTCATCTTAATACACTGAAATTATGTTAGAAATTGATTGATACAAATGAATTTACTGTATGCAATTATACAAATTGTACATTTATTGTTTTATAGCTGCCACAGTTGCTTGAGAAGAAGAAAGACAAACCAGTTTTAAATTTCATTTTTAACAACGTTGGGATACTTATCGGAGGATCTATAATGTTATTGCTGGCATTGTACGAGGAACAAATTAAAATATAGGTATGCAAATATATTTGTTGATTGATATTGTAAGAATTGTTTTGTTTAAAATAATAAAATGTGTCTCTTGTTGAGCGATTCTGTTACTTAAAACGTGTGTATTTGTTAATATAATGGTTTCTGGAAGTCCGTTTTTCCTTATAGCTGCAATTCAAACACTTGTTAAGATAAAATGAGTCAAGCTAAGTCATTGCAGATGTGAATTAAAGATAAATGCATAAAAAGATAAAGATAAAAGCTTTGCAATCCTGATGTATAGCTCTTATGTTCATAGAATCAGTTTAAGTTTGTCTCGTTATCTTTCCAATGCCTCAAATAAGAAAATTCGTTTCTTCAATATTTTTCAAACTGTTTATTTGTTAGAAACGTTAACAGATTTTTCTTCAGTGTTAAATGTGTTATATTTTTTTCTTTTTCAGATAGCGGTAAAACCCTGGACCCATTCACCACTGTACAAATTTTGAATCGTCATGTTAATATATGCAACACATAATTTTATAAAAAAAATGATCATACATTAAAACTGTTTGTCTATTGCATTATTGTTATATGTAAATACCGTGTTCATATGTGAAAGAAAATTTATCTATTTAGTAACTGAACATCATCTTTTTATAATAAATCATTCACAATACAATTTTGCCTTTTTATTTAATTTACAAAATATTTTCATCTGTGTACGCTTGGAAGACATTATAAAGAATCGTTTTCAGCACTTTAAGATATTGATTCGTTTATGGATTTAACGAAGCCAAATTATGGGAATAAACCACAATGTGATTGACATTTGTAATAGTTTTATAATCATTATAACGCAAAGTTTAGTAATAACTCAAACCATCACTTAAACACATTCTTGAGAAAAAAATATATAGCGTTTTTCATTAAAAATGTTGTACTTTTATAATAGAAACTCATCAAAATAAATATTATGCAAATTGCAATAATGATATCGAAGAATTGAAACATAATATTGGATATTCAGACCGTGAGTAACAAAATCTTGGTTACACGGCAATGGCATGATCTTCCTTTACTCCGAGGCAATTTCATTAATTTTTATTAATGTATATGTGACAAGGATCGAGAGATTGCAATCTCTGTGTCATTAGGAGATGTTCTTACAATCCTTTAGTTAATTTCTTTACCTTACTTTAATGTTCAACTTTTTTCCTCTTTTATGATCTAACATTTGTCAATTGTTCTACGTAAAATTTAAAAGGTTTTAGGCATTCAAATTAATGAATGTTTATAACCTTCGTTGATAATGCTAATAGCTTTCCAACGACTCAACGTTTCCGTTTAGCTTCTTTAGCATTAAATATGTTTATCGTGAATCAAACGCGTTTGCAACAACTTAAATTGGCTTTGCCATCTCGTAAATGGTCCGAAGAGGTGAAAAGATCATTGTGTTATTAAATATAAAGCTAATGTATCACCCCTATTTCATTTTTAGATATTTCAAAACGACCCATTGGCAGTTGTAAAAAAGGTGTTCTCATATTTTTCTGTTCCTTCGAGTTTTTTTTGAGTCTGGGACGCTAGTGTTGAAGATTGAATTCTGCTAGCATGTGCTAGGAGGTACCTAGCCGTAAGAGATGATGTCTCAAATTTACATGATCTATCATGAACAGACTTAATTAAACACAGTCTGCAATTTTCATATTTTCTTTTTGTTTTCTTTTAATGCTTCCGAGGGATTACCCCTTATCCAGATTATAAAATATGTTGAGGTCTGAACAACAATAAGCGAAGACTGCAATACACTTAAGAAGAAGCATAAAAATTTAGCATAATTAATTATATAAAAGTGCCAAAAAATATCGACTAAAATTTACAATTTAATAAGTCATGAAACTTTTAAAACTGTGTGTATGTAGATTAGCCAAGATATGTCAAGAAAATACATGTCGATTTTTTTCAAGAAAAGTAAAACGATGTAAGATGTTGCAGTCCTGACCTTTTAAAGTTATTTACGCGAACTGCAAGTTACGTTTTTGATAATTATATAGAAAACATGTTTTTGACGAGGGAAACCAACTGCATGTTAAATCTGATAATCCCATTGTTTTCAAAGTTGTTTGGCCACAAAATAATCTCAATTCAGAAATAAAAATACGAATATAAATAATGCAACTCCTCATTTGTAAATGAATTAGTTCATTTAAGCAAAACAGCAAACTTCACAACTAATGTGTGTTTTATTTAATATTGTTCAAATACCGTTGGTTGCCCTTGTTATCAGTATCACAAACATGTGATTTTTTTAACGAAAATTTATCAAATTAAGTGTAATAGTGTCTTCTACAAATACGTATACGCACCTTAAAAAGATATAAGCCGGAAGCGACAAATTGTCACAATAGCACTGGTCTTGACATAAGTTAATTGACTGCTATTTGAAGCATTGCTCTAAGCCCATCCTTCTTTTTAATCCCACTAATGAGGTAGAAAGAGATCTTCAGCGCAATTCTAAATTATGCAGTTCTCTTACGACTAGAAACGATTTTATGTCTTCAAATGAATGACAATTGAAATGACATTTTGATATCTTTTAGAGTTTATACATGTAGTAGAGTAGATTGATCAGCAATGGTCACAATTTCTATAAGCAATTCAAATTTTGATAAAATCTAGACATGTATCATTGGAATATTCTCATGTTTCATTTGAATATTTCAAAAAATATTAATTGAAAAAAAAAGAAATAAGAGTTATAATTATGAAATGAATATTTATATGATGAATAAAAAAACATTTTGTTTTAGAACAATTTAATATTTGCGATATGTGTAGATAATGATTTATTTATCATGTATCTCACCTAGCTGACGAAACGTCGGTGGTTTTACTCGGGTGCTCGAGTTTGTCTAAAATAATATACGGAGAGTAACCCGCAGTATTCCTTACAGTAACACTGGGATGTCGCAATATGCCATCTATGTTGTTTGTGCAACGTAAAACCCAACAAGATTAAGAATCATACTCTTACCAACAACGGCCACATATCATTATTTCGTGAGTTATTGTCATGTTCGATGCTAAACATCATCAACATATACAATAAGTATTAATTGTTTATTAATAGTTCCATTTTGGACAAATTCTTTTATGAATATTCTTATGATTTAGTATGAACATTTATGATATGAATAATAGAATAATAGTATTTTGTTCTAGAACAATGGTTTCTCTGATTAGTTTCATATCACTTAATCGCAAGGGATGGTTGAATATGCAACAACTCCAACAACAAAATGTCAATTTTTGTCAAATTCAATACATAGTTTTTTAGACATTATAAAGTTGTATTTTTTATAATGTTCATAGTAACATATCGTAGTGTTTATAATGTTTTAGCACTTACTCATATACAAGAACAAAATCTAATTTAAAAAATACATTTTATTGCATGTTTGTCTCATGTAAAACAATGATACGAAAGTGATATAGTTTATTGTCATTTGAAGAGTGAATTTTCTAATTCAACTCGATCATCATTTATACGTTTAATCATCCCAGGTAATATCTAATAAATATATATAATATACATGTTTATATACTTAATATTCTCTCTGTACAGAAACAATTCTAATGAAGAAAAATAATTTATTGTAAAGAAAATCACTTTTTGAAAATATATCTTCCGGATTTTACAGTTGATTAACACCACAATCTACGATAAATTAACGAGCTACAATATCTATTAATACTTTAGGTAGATCTAATGAATGTTTAAAACACATAATTATATAATCTTTGTAAAGAAATAACAATATTCAGGAATGATAAATGCTTGTAAAGTAAATCGCTTTTTGAAAATACATCTTTCGGATTTAACAACTGATTAACATTTTAGTAACGGTCGGACAGATTCAATTTTTTATACTTTTCACTTGAAACTTTCCATATTTAGCTGCTTAATTAATACATAATCAGGGTAGATTTTCTCCAAACTGTCAGTTCGTCTGATATATTATTTAACAAAGCTTGAACTGATGACAGCAAACATTATTGATTGGTTTGATATCAATTAATTATTCTCTTCCACAGACTTAGACTGGAAGCTAAGACGAATAAATAGTAGGCAATTAAAATGTTATTAACCTTAACCATTAGGTTGGAAAGCTTTAACATACAGTTACGAAGCGGGAAATTCATCAGCTTCACAAACGTAACATTAATCAAATGTAAATTAAACGTTTGTACAGATTATGTATGAAGTTGAACAAATAAAAATTAATTATTCAATGTGATTTAAATGTGTTATGGTCACAAAGGTAGTTTACACTCAATTCACTTGCATGTGTATAACCAAATGTCGTCTGCAAGAAAGGACAATTTAACGCAATACTTACTTTTCACAAGACAGGAGATTTGACTTAACTAGACTACTTATCAAGAATATGAACACAAGTTAATTACCCACGAAATGAAGCATCACTCTTAACCTATCTTGTATAATCGCGCTAATGATACGACATGGGATTTCCGATGCATTTATATGCTATTTACTGTGCAGTAATGCCGTAGAAAGGATTATGCCAATCAACACAAGACAAAACGAAACATTTTGGGTTTAAGATTAATAACCGAATGTCATTTGATTCCACTTCTTAAAGTATGGCTGTTAAAAATTAAAAATTAATAAACAAAATGTTGAAATGTAGGTTTTATTGGTGCTGCTTATTTTAGAATATAGATGATAAATTTGCAATAAGATATGAATATCTTAATATTTTGATATTGAATTGAAACGTATATGTTCACATGTGTTGACAGTGCTTTACTTTTATACACATGTTCGCGTATACAGTAGAACGAACAAAGATAAAACAAATCCACTCATTAAGTCTGTTCATGAGAGGCAATAAATAAGATGCATTATCTTGCCCACCCCCTACCAATGATTTCATACTTAGACAAAAATATCTATCATCAAGCAATGTATACAACTATTTAAAATGAATAGTTTTATACAGTCATATGGAATCTTATACAAACTATGCGTATATACGTTTATCAAAATATTGATCCACTTTGTTGCAATTTTTATTAATTCTTGTTTGATATATATAAACTTAAGACAAAAGCACACAGAAGCAAAAAACAAAGGACACTTTATTAAATTGTTATTTTGCGTGACACAAAGGACATTTTATTAAATTGTTATTTTGCGTGAAAAAAAGGATAAGAAAAACAAAGAGTTTGATCATAATTTTGCGGATGCCCTTACAAATTAATGCATGAACATTGTAAATGATCGACTATCTGTCCACATTTCAATCATCTTGTAGCATGAAAACGAGACAGTAACCCATTTTGGGGGATATGGTAAAAGTCGTCCATACGTCCGTCCTTCGTCCGACATTTTTGTCCGGAGCATATCTCAAAAAGTATTTGAGGTATCAACTTGAAACTTAATTTTGTGGATAGATCTTATAGAGGAGGAGTGCAGTGTACAAGAATGATAACTCTACTTTGAGTTATTGCCCTTTGTTATTTTTCAAACTTAATTTTTGTCCAGAGCATACCTCAAAAAGCCTTTGGGATTTCAACATGAAACTTCATAGGTGAATATATCTCACTCAGGAGGTGTGCAGTGCACAGGAATGATAACTATACCCTTCATATTTTTTTAGTAATTGCCCTTTGTTTTTTTTACAGCCATCAGTATTTACATAGGTTGTCAAATCTGTAATCACTTCATCCATCAGTTTTTATTACCAGAAGACCTCTTAACATTGAATTATTCTGCTCTACACATTACATTTCAATGATAAAAAACAGCGGATGGGGGGGAAGGGCCCTTTAATATGGCCTTGTTTTTTGTTTTTATTTTGGGGAGACGGACGAAAAAAACAGCAAAACGGTAAAAATAAAAATTCAAAGACAAATATAATCATAATAACACCATCTTGAAAACAAAATGATGTTTCATATTATGTCCCCTAAAACTAATATATCATATTTTTCACACTTGCACAAAGTCGAACCGTTACTATTGTGCATGTCTTCACATTTTTAAAATTGAAATTGAAAACTCGCACATGATAAAAAACACTATAAAAATTGACTTTTTCCCTTGATTTTCAATTTTGGAGGGCATATGTTTGGAATGTTTTTTTTTCATTGAATTTACTTAAAATCAAATTATCATAATAACAAAAACGAAAATCATAGAAGAAATTATGCTATTGCACAAATACGAAGTATTTATTTCGACTCTGTTAATTGTATGGCTTGCAAGTTTTTGTCACCTTGCTTTTATTAAATAATCTCAAGTATTATTCACCAACGAAGTAAGCATTTTGTCGTAGCACCTCTGTTACATTGTTCACGCTATGCAAGAGAAATTATTATATAATATGCACATAATTTAGACATATAATGTTAAATGTTTCTTCATTAATGCATAATGAAATCTATATCATAATATAATTGATCTTAATTTACATGATATAATGATATGAGAATTTTAAAGAACAACAATTGAATTTACTTGTCAGTTGCAAGGTTAATAGTCTCCCCTTAATTACATCGATTTAGTATCTTATAATCTGCAGCATTAACGCCGACTAAGTAAATTTCAGCCTTTATATATCATAAAGCGATGAACATTATTACCGCGAGAAAATAATGTCACATGCTAGCAAATGAATATCCACTTACTGAAGTTACAGCTGCAATATGCAAATGGCGTAATGTCTTGAAAAGGGAGTGAATTATGCGCTGCTTAACTTAAGATACATATGGTATTGTATGCATGTAAATGACAGACACAACAGTTCAAGCACACGTGCATGAATATAGAAAAATAAATTTCTTCATGTTAATTGCTCTATTTAGATTGCAATTTGGTTGTACTGAATCATCACATTTTGTATTGTAACTGCGTGTTGCTAAAAAGCTTTTTCGATGCACGTATATCGCATTAATAACTTTTCTATCTTGAAAAAATATTTGAAATGATAGTTTAACGTCTCAGTTCCTACTAAAAGGGCGCAAAGAATAGAGGAATTGATAAAAGACTGACCTTGATTTTCTGTCAGAAAATGGTATTTCCATGGTATTTATGCCATCGACGGCAGCATTTAAAATAAGTATCTGCCTACAACCGCAGCATCTTTTCTTCGACCGGACCAGATTGAACGTCTGTAAAACTTTCAAGAAAAGACTGACAGGGTAGATTTTTGGCTTGCGTGACGTCAATGGATGAACGTCTATATTAATCACACAAAATCCTGACATTTGGTTAAAACTTGAATTATTTTGAACAAAAAACAGACATTTTCACGGATTTTTCCGAAGCTGTCACTTTTAACCTGCTTAACATAGCCTAAAACAGGAAAAAACGAGTCCAAATTTACCTAAAAGTATCTCCAGTCAATGGACAATAGTTTCATAGCAATGTAATGGGCCGTATTTATGTAATATAATAATACCAACCAAATTTATAACCTTCCTGTACCGAGCGATAAAGTTCAGGTATCTGCCATCACTGCAGTGGTCTGCCATCACTGGCGCCGGTAATACGGTGTGTTGAATTTGGCAGATTTCTCTCAAATCAAGGCTTGCAAGGCCTGTCTTTTTCCTTTCCTGTACCTGACTTCATTTTAAAGGATAATGCAAAATTACAAGAATAATAACAATCATTGAATAATATCTTGGCTTTTATTACACTTGAATCAGAGAACTGCTTTTCTTTTCAACACTTCAACAACGCTTTGAACCATAACGTTCCTTTTTCTGATTTTAAATGTTTATCTTTTTCATTTTGATTTCAAAAAAATCATTTGGACATAAACTTTTGTTACGGAATAAAGTTCTGTTTTTTTCCAATATAATCAGATGATATGTTAAGTATATCTATTAATTTAAAAATATTCATTTGCTTAAGAGGGATTGTGTCCCCCATCAAACAGCTTTTAATAATCACATAGACTTTATTCCTGCATGTAAAGACGATTAAGGTGCACATTTGTATTACAGAGATATATAATGAACCCTTTTGATGCCCGAGATAGGAAATTGCTACTAAACACGCTTTATACAAACGGATGAAAGCAAGTTTATTGAGCGATGATTTAAGCATACCTCTTATCATATCCTATATGATCTCGCTAATGATGCAGCATAGGACTTCCGATACATTTGTTTTATTACTGTTTTGTAATGCCGGATGATAACATTGTACTAGTCTTAAATAAAGATACAATCTTAAACGTAACCAATAACAATAAGCTTTTCAAAAGGAGCAAAATGATTAAATAAAAAACTTCAGATCACTTGCATACGTTAAGCGGTATTTATATTTTTCAGGATGTCTACTTTTATGCATTGATCCTCAGTTTACCTTTTAATATTTCATTTCGAATCTAACATAGAAAGTTAAGATGCGCTTAATTTAATTTTCCATTTTCCTACCTTAAAACAGACAAAGACATATTCATATTCTGCTGCCCATCAGTAATAGCAGCTTGCTAAAATAAGTGTGTTTTTTTCATTTATTTCATATTTCAAAACATTTAAATACAACAATCATTCAAATTTACACACAATATTTGTAACTAAATATAAAACATATCATTCTCATATAAAAACACATTCATTAACCAAACATTAACCAAACATTCACTTATTACAATCAAGAAGCAGACGTCACAGACTCAAACGCATATATTCAAAGGAACAAAAATAATATTTCTATTTCAACAAATGAAATAAGGTTGATACGACAGAAACTCCAAAGAGAAAAATAAATTAAGTGTAAAAGCAAACTTTAAACAAATTAAGAAAGAAAGAGAATAAACCTACTAAAAAAACTAGCATTCTTACACTAAAAATTTCACACACACATACACGCACGCACGCAAGCACTCACACACATACACAAGAAAGGAAACAAAAGAGACAAGTGTATCAGTTTCATTTAATTTCTACGTTTTTGCTAAAATAAGAGTACATGTAGATCTATTACGTAATATTTAGATTTTTAATTTTAATTTATTTGATAATACTTAAGACAACATAGATATACAGAAAAATGTTTTCCCGTAACTTGTTCATATTTAACTCTCTTTCTTTCCAGCGCAACAAACACTACAGCAAAATATTAGTTTGTATGTGCGCGCAAAGGTTAATCAGACTGTTCAAAAACAATCCCAACAGGTGCTAGTGTACACATTTGTGTGCCATATCGTAAAGTAGCATTCGTAAAATGTTTGCAAGAAATCACCCAAATACTAACTAGGAACTGTCAAAACAGGTTCATATCGGGTCAGAATTTTTGTTTTTTCAAATTTTTAGATTTTTCACACATTTAGTTTAGCTCTAGATAATATAAATTCGAATTTCAAACATATGGTTAAGATGCTGATAACATATTTGTTCTATTTTTATTCATGATCTTCCAAAAAAGTTATTCTCGAAGTATTTTTTTTGCAAAACATTTGAATGACTCAAACACTTCTTTGATTATTAGTTATTGCAATTACATGTAGTTCCGATATAATATTTTTTCTTTAATTGAAAAATACATGTGTTCATATGTTGCCGTTGTGATCGGGTTGTTTTTATGTGTATTAACATAAATGTAAGAAAAAACAAAAGAAAATCTTTCATGTACAAATGCTCATTTGTAAATTAACATGCCGTGCCAGTATTCATAAAACGATTGAAAGAAAATATTTAAACCTCATCTGACTATTTGTTATTTCAAATAAATCCTGTTTGTTTTAAAATCAGCATTTATATTGAATATTTACAAACATTGATTTGACATTGTATCATTTGCAAAATGTATGACTTTATGTTTAAGATTTAATTTTATAAACGCAACTTAACCAGGAAATACATTAAAAACTTCATTTTCTCAGGATTGTTTTGTTATATGCAGAGCTTTTTGAAGGCTGATTCTTTTTGTTGCAAGAATCACAGCTCTATCTGGATAAGTGTTCAGAAGGGTTATAATTACTAACAGTGAAACTTCATTATTTCGTCAAGTTTATTTGTAAAAGTATGACAATTACTATCCAATATTTTGTCTATCTTAGTTCTCTTCAACAACGATCCTAACTTTCATGTTTACATTTTATTTCAGAAAAAAATCGTTTTAAATTTCTTTATTCCAAAACCTGAGTGTTTTTGTCACACAAAAAAACATATCTTAAAGTTCGCGATCGAGACATTTCTTCTCATATATGTAAATCCCAATTTCTGGTACATGGATTATGACAAATGTGTTAATATTTTACCCCTGATATCCTTCAATATGTTGCATGTTCAGTATAACAACAAACAAACGCACACACTATTCTCATTGCATTATTTAATTCAAGTTTTCTTCGGTTTCCATTTTCACAAAATACATTTTGTAACTGAAAACATAATACAAAGCTGATTTCTGTTAGGGAGACCACTTCTTAGACAGAACAGTTTTCGATAAAGTTCTGATGTTGTCAATATATGAGTTGTTTGGCATATAAATGCAAAAAACTGAACTGATTTCCATCCCAAACAAGCCATTACAGATAGATATGGAATCGACCATTTCGCAACAGCAGCAAACTGTACATTACAATATGTTATCATTTAATTTTGCAAAAATATACGATAAAGCGAGGCCTTAATTTGCCGGTTATTTATACAAAATCATAGCCAAAATAAATTAATTAATATTCAAGTTATTCAAGTTATTCAGATGTTATGTAGATGCCACCGTATTTGATTCGCTTTCGTTATAATTCGTCACGAGAAAGTGTCCTCATGTTGGTGCCCATCAGATCCTTATTCGTAGCGTTAATAAGGAGCTGATTTTAATCAGATGATAATTAGAATATATCAAATTGTGATAGGTCTTACACATCCTGATATTGTAAGTGGGTATGTGAATGAAAATATTTCGATTACTCCTGTTCGTTTAACCATACAGTTTAAGAATATAGATACTATAGTAACGGTAACGTTCATTCAAGAATTGTAGAATACAAAACAGTCAACAATAGCTTATAGCTCTTACTTTTACATTTCTTACGAACACATACATTTTGCAGCGTTAAAATGACAAAAATAGATTCAAGTTAAACATTAATCTGTATCTTCTTATTGTTCTTATTTAAGAATAAATCTATCAAGGAAAACCCATGATAATATTTCAATTTGTTCAAACTATTTATGTAATGTGTAAAATATTTATTTCGGAGCGATTCTAATGCCAATAAATAACGTGAAACTCGCCATAATCTGTTTCATCCATTCCTTAAGCTCGTATAAAATGATTCGAAGCGGATTTTGATCCTAAACTTTGCTTTATAATGATTGCGATTATAGTTTTCAAAACAAATCAGAACATAGAATTAAGGATTGTTACATGTTAACAAACAGCAAACCCCATGTTCAATAGGCTATCAAAATTTTATAACAGTTTTTCGATAAAATATTTTGAATTTGAATTGTAAACTTAAAAACATTTTGAGCAACGATTATCTTTTAATATTTTCGTGACTTAATTCTCTTACAACTTTTTTCAACATTAAATGATACTTTAATTAATAATTCTAGATATATACGTTTTGTCTGCACATGGTATAGAAATTGTAATAATTGTCAAGGGTATAACACTTACAAAAGTTACTGTATGTTTTATTAGGTATATTCAGGATATACAAAATTTTTGTACATAAATTTTAATCAGTACTCTTAAGCAGAAACAGTATGAGATCTTATTATATAACTACAATATTTTTATTGAATTCCTTTATCGACAAACGATTGAAAAATATATCTAAACTGTACTGTTGTTTTATTGATCTTCAAAAGTGTTTTGATTCTAATTAATACAGGAATGGCCTTTGGGTTAAACTTTAAAAAATGGGGATAAGTGGTAGATTTTTTAATGTTTTAATACGGTAACTTTATTATGAGGCTAAACTGTGTGTTAAACATTTTGATCACTTTTTTATTGTGTACGATTGTGATATAGGATTTTTTGCAAGGGGAGATTATGTTACCTCTGTTTTTCTGTTTATAAACGATGTAGAACTACATGTACAACATGATGCCTGTATTTCTCCAGATCATCTTTAAATTTATTTATTACTTTTTGCAGATCATGCAGTAATTTTTTTCATGAACTGAAGAGGGTTTACAAAACGAGTTTGGATAGTTTACAGACATACTGTGATAAATGGAAACTTAAAGTTGATATTGCTAAATCAAAAATTATGATTTTCAAACTAGGTGGTAACAGCAAACGCACTAACTATTGCTTTAAGTATGATGGATAAACTATTTAAATTGTTAATTCTTTCAGATATCTTGAAATTGTATTATCTAGCGATGGCTCATTTTCGGAAGCTATAAAGACTCTTTCAGGAAAAGCCTTTAAAGCCATGAGCTATTTACTTTCAGTTACTAGACCATTTGAAATACCTGCAAAAAATGTGTTAAATCGGTATGACAGTTATTTTGCATCCATATTTAATTGGTATTGTAAAGAGGGTAGGATTTACAATTTCTGAACAAATACAAAGGGTTCATAGGAAGTTTCTAAAATGGGTTTTAAATGTAAAAATGAACACATGTAATGCTGTATTGCACGGTGAAACTGGTCGTTTTCCGATATTTTAAATACGGCAAATAAGAATTTAAAAACAAAAATTGAAATTTTCCTTAGAAAAAGTAATAAAGTATTTTGTTTCTTTAACACATGACCGATAGAGATGCATAACAAACTTAATGGCTTCTAAAATTAAGCAAGTGTTACAAGAAATGTTTGGTTATTTCCTGAATCTGGCAATGTTAATATTTTTATTCCGATACTAAGAACAAGACTTATATATATTTATATCAGTAACTGGAGTAAAGAGATGTAAATAATAAAAGCTCAATTTCTTTGTTTAAAGAAGTAAAAAAATAATTTTGAATTATCAGATTATGTAAATAAGATGTTTTGCACAAATTGAGAAATTCAATTACAGATAAACTAAGATTGTCTTCGCGTCTGTACATATAGAGACTGGCAGACATAGAAATATTGTTAGTTCGGAATGAAAATGTACATTTTGCAACCTAAAAGACATAGAAGATGAATAACATTTTGTTTTAATTTGTCCTACTTATCTTGATTTAAGAAAATTGTATTTACCACGTTATTACTATAGACATCCCCAGTATGGTTGAATTTATTGATCTGCTAAATAAATGTTATACAAATATTTTGTATTTTGTAATAAAGCATTTGGTATTTAAATGAAAATATGAATAATGTATGTGACTAGTATGATAATACCAATGTTAAAGACATTTTCTACAGTTTTATGAAAAATTAATCCTTTCATAGAATTTTCTAAATTTTTTGTATGATGAGTAAAATTTAATGACGAATTTAAAAATAAAAAGAAAACTATATGTTGCCGTATTGGATTTCTTGTAAAATGGTAGTTTCCATGGTAACCGTATATCTAAAAACTGTCAAAATAGCCTAACTGTGTAATAACCAATAGAAAATGTATAAGATAGCTTAAAACACACAACGAGCATTGTTTTATGCAAAGATAATCTTATCTAATGATTCTGTATGAAACAAACGATAATCTGAACATATTTTTTTTAAAAATGAGTTCTCCATGTTCCTCAACCGAACAAAAAATGAGAAAAATAAACATGAATTCTAAGAATAATTAGAGATATTGAAAAAAGTGTTTCATAGGATTTTCTAATTTTTTTGTATGTTGTGTAAAATTTAATGACAAATTCAAAAAGAAAAAGAAAAATATATGTTGGCGTGTTGGATTTTTTGAAAAATGGCAGTTTCCATGGTAACCGTATATCTCAAAATTGTCAAAATAGCCAAACTGTGTTAAAATAATGTATAAAATATCTTATTACACTCACAATAAACATAATTTTATACAAAGCTTACTTTATCTTAGGGTTCTGTATAAAACAAACGATAATTGGAACATATTTCTTTATTAAATAAGTTTTCATGCTTTTTAACTAAACAAAAAATGAGAAAAATAAACATGAATTCTGTAAAAAATTAAAGCTATCAAGAAATTTCTTTCATAGAATTTTCTACATTATTGATATATCAAGTAACATTTGATGGTGGATTCAAAAATAGAAATAAAATATAGATGTTGACGTGTTAGTTTTTTGAAACGGGCAGTTTCCATGGTTACCGCATATGCCAACTGTCAAAATTACCACGCTTTCTTAAGAAATATCAGTGTTATACTAAATGTATTGTCAAATATACAACAAAAACATGTTGTAATAAAAATTTCTTTTTCTTTTGATGTTATATTAAGTAAATTAATTTTGATACTGAATATCTTTTTAAAACATATCTAGGGCCATATTATTTTTTTCACTCGACTAACATATCCGAACAGTAAGCAAGTATTCAGAAATTTACAAAGAAAATAATGAAATTCGGAACATTTCTTAGATATTAATTTTGTTTTTTTATTCAACGCTTTTAAAATATATCATTTTAAACTGCTTTGCCCAGTTGTCTGCCAGTAATCAAGTCGCGACGCACTTTGTCACTATACCACAAGTGGGTGGGGTAACGTGGGCAGAATTATCATCAATGCTGTCGTACTAATGCTTGGAGAAATCCTTTATGTGATGTTGTCTAAACGACCTCTTATTCTTTTGAACCGATCTCCCTTTGAACATTTAGAAATATCCATTCTGTATTATTTACTCATTATTTGCTTATAGCCGAAATTTAAACACTTATCTGAATACTATTCAACTTGACCTTCATTTGAAGAGAAATTATCCGTGATTATCTTTCTTGGAAGCGCATAACGATGCGCACATAAAACTACCGAAAACGTCTTTAAATTTGTATGTTTGTATTTTTACTCTCGCTGTATTTTGTATTTATGTTTGAATATTTGGGTAATGACGAGGAACGGTTATGTTCAAGTCATATTGAATTATAAAACCTGTTCTGTTCTTAAAAACTCTCACTTTTCAGCACATGTCTTTTTGATATCTAAGACAAAAAAATAAGACAATATTATATTGCTTAACATCGTCCACAGTGTCCACATCGAGTTTAAAACTAACACATTAAAGTGATTTGTAAATGGCTGTTGTCTTTTATGGCTCTGTGTTTAATTGACATCTGGGTCAAAGTGAAAATTGTTTTTGTCACCACTTTCATATTTAAGAATTAGGCATCTTAACGGAAACGTTTAGTCGTTGAAAAGCTATTAGCTATTAGCAGCTGAGACAATTAACACTCAATGAGTTGAGAGCCAACGACCTTTTCAAATTAAAAAAGGACAATTGGCAAATGTAAAAACATACAACGAAATGTTAAACAATAAAGTAAAGTAAAGAAAGCCACTAAAATACTGAAAGGACATTTTAATTAACCCGATTTTGAAATCATTCAATCGTCACAATGAGGTGGATGTTATCAGATTCAGTGTAGCATATACCTGAATAATGTGTATTGAATTTGCTTTGAAATAGATAATGATCATGACACCTTATGACGTCTTAGTACTCAAATAAAACAGTTGAAAATGCCGTTGTTTAGTAGACTATCTAGTATATCAATCATTCCATAAATTATTTTTGACTTGTACTAAAATATAAAATGGACACATGTCTGAGCATTGCTACATATTTTATATCAAATTTATAAACAGGTATGTATGTCAAAAAAAAAACAGCAATCATTACACCTTCAATTTGTATTTAAACTTTCGTCAGTGTACTTACTACCATTCTATTTAGAGGTTTAATGTCAACTTGCTAAAAGTAATTATAAGTAATTATTCATACCGCTGAACTGTTTATAAAATTAATAAAATGGTAAGATAAGTAATGAATTTACAGTAGCCATTATTGTAAATTATTATTAAACTCCTGATATAAAAATTTACGTGCCAAATGTTTGTTAATATGTGCAGTACAATATATACTCCACTTAATTTCTAAGGAGTCGAAAAAGGTTCCGACAATAAATATTTGGAACACGCAATTAAATTGTCTTGTTGAAGGTAACACGCATTTCTAAACTGTAACTGTTTTCTTAGCGTGCAAGTAATGAATCGGATTATAATCGTTTCATGTTGCCATTATTTTGTTAAGGAATTTCCCGTATAATCTTTCATTTGTTCAATACCATTGTCGAAATTTGTATAATATTTATTTTAATGAGTTTCTAAGGTAAAAGTTCAGATGAAATGCTATAATTTTTCTCATTTCTGTATAAGCCGCCAAGTGCGATTGTTAAGATAATATTTACAAAACAACTTTGCTCCATAATTATTTTTTTTAAAAATCAAATATTGCGTTTTATTCACATGATTTGAAGCATTGAATTAATATTATTACAATTTATTTGATACCATTTGTTAAAAAAAATGTTCTATATAATGTCTAACAAACGTACATAGGTGAAATTTTCTTTTTTAAATAAATAAAAAGAAACATTATATCGAGAATAATTTATTTCAAAACGCTGTTGTATTTCAAATTATTGTATGCATAAAATGGGACAATAGTTTTCATAATATAATCTTGTTTTACAGCGTAATAGTTCAATAATAAGTTGGCATATCTTTATTTTTTAGGAAGCAAGCAATTCTTTATGTATGTCCTATATTTTGTAGACTACTCAAAGATAAACCCCTATTTCCATTTTTAGAAAAAGCAAATATATAAAAATTAGATGGTATGAAGTGATATTAAATCATGACGTTATTTACACTGTAAACTCAAAATAACATCTTAAAAATTGATACATTTTTACCTCAAGTTGAAAGCATATGATTATATAATTGATTATATACAATGATAATCATTGTATTACTTTCGTGCTAAGCTTCGAGAAAATAATTTAAGGATATATACAAACTTCAATTTAAGTTGCTTAATAGAAAAGCTTCTTCTATTTTAAAAAAATCATTTTTTTTAAATTCTGCTTTTCAATTAGAGAACATTTAATGCTTTATTTAAGTTCCCAATGACTTTTCTCAATTAATAAAACCGATAGATGATTCTATTTTCAGCGAAAAGAAAACAAGACTATGGCAATTACAACTGCATGTGTTGACTGCAGGCACGCGGCACTTATAATATGTTTACAATAAGTAATGTACAGTATATCATTTGTGTAAATCCTTAGAGACCGCACGACAAATGGTCATAAAAAAATATTCAGGTAAAAGATATTATCAAACGAATGACACATTTGAAAATACTACCAGCTATATTTGCCTTTTCATTTATTTAAAAACAAAACCTTTCCAATCTGTTCAAATCAGTCAATATCTGTTCAATGAAACAGATTAAAAAATAGACTTAAATTAAACTTATAAGACATGCAATCACATTTAGATCAAGGGAATGTAATGGATTGCTAAAATCATTTCTAGGTGCGGAGAGTGTATAATGTGCATAAATGCAAATACTTAATAATTCTAAAAGAGAGATGTTTATTTTCGATATTTGTATATTTCTCGATTTTTCAATTCAAATTAATGCAAGATCATTGTAAACACACGATCATGTGTAAACATTTCAACTATCTTGTTTAACATAGCATAAACAGGAGACAGTGAACGTCATCGCTATTGTGGTGTTCGTAATTCTTTGAAGCACAGAAGGATAAAATCAACAAACCATGTTTACTTAAAGATTTTCGATAGGTATGTAAATTATATAAAATAAGCTCACGTTATTTCAGATAACTAAAGGCTAGCCATATTTTAAAAAGCCACATATTTTTTCTTCCCATTTTGCATAGGCAGTTTTAGTTTTTCTCATTTTTATGATTTTTTAAAAATTCGAGTTAACTTACGAAACCTGATTTTTTTTATTTTCTCCTTAATTTGATGAGAAAAAAAATCTTTTCGACTTAATTGCAGTTACAATTTAAAAAAAAAATCATTTCGATATTAATCAAATCGGACAACAAACACCATAGTCTCAACGGGTAGGTGGTTTTACTTTTTCAAATATCGCTTTCCATCAAGAGTGAACGTGCTTAGGGTTCTTTACACAAAAGTAACTTCAATATTCAAATTAAACACAGATATAACGGACAAAAAGAGATCAATACTCATAAGAAATGTTAGAAGTAAAATAAACTACGATTCTCGTTTTCTTTTTTACATAAAATATGTTTAACTGATGACGTGCTTTCATAGGGTTTACTTGATTGCAAAGGAAAAACACGTCCGATTAAACACATATTTTCTGCTATTATCTCGCTCTGTGTTGTAATGTAAATGTAGGTATTTAATCATACTAAGGCCACAATCATTCTTCTTTAAAACGTACTTTATAAACATGGTAGAAACAAAATCAACTGTGAAAGTACTTTTTATCATAATGATAAACTAGTAAAATTAAGCTTGTAAATGTAATGCAACAGTGTCGATGTAAATACTTAACATTTCGTCTTTGAATAAACAGCAAATTGCAAGTGGCAGAGCAAAAATAAAACAGTTGTCAGAAGTTCATATTCCAAGAAAATCTGGAACAAATACTTGTACTATTGTATTTTATTTATAAAAAATTTCGATTATGACTTGGTAAGGTTAAGTTTGTTTGTTTGTTTGTTTTATTTTACGCCTTTTCCCAACAGTATTTCAGTCATATTGGCGGGTAGTTTCCTAACCATCGTTCACAAGTACTAGACTACCTTCCTCCGCGCTAAACTACCAAAGCATCTCCCGGGGATCGAACCCACACCAGAGAGGTAACTGGATTAGAAGTCATCGACTCTATCCCCTCGACCACGGAGGCGGTACTTGGTAAGGTATCTACTTCATCACTAGGTTGTGTTTTAATTGGTTAAACTCTAGTAATGACGATAAAAACCTTTCCATTTATCTTTGAAAGATACAAAGGAAGTATTGGTTCTCCTTTTTTGATAATATGCACGTGTCTGAAACTGTTTCTCTCTGTAAACATCATTATCGGGTGGCATAGCATACGAGTATTTGTGACTTATAAATTCGATGAGATTGTTCATTTAGTCTTTCAATTAACAGTTACATAGTGTTATCCTCCAAAGCCTTGCTCAATTAATCATTGGGAATAAGTACTCTTTATGTTTCCACTGTAGCATGTTAGGTGTCACTAACCTGAAAAACTTGCAATTTATTTGACACTTATCTAATTTCTTTTCTGACAGTAATCTTGCTATTCCAGTGATAAGTTTTCATATCTTATTGATTACAATGCATGTAATTTGTTCTTATACAGAATGTCACATTTACCTGTCAGCATGTTGAATACTCGGACATGAAAAGTCGTATAAAATACACGTGGCTTTTAATGGTAATGACCTGGCACAAATCGCTTGATTCAGTTACTAGATTTTCGTTATCTCTCACAATAAGTTCTCTAAGTCCAATGTTCATTGAAATAAATAAAATGACGCATGAATTAAGCCGCTAACAAAGGTTCATTGCATGGTGGCTTTATAAGCTATAAACAGTAAGTTTCAATTTCCAGTCTTAATTGTTTCATTCGTACAAAAAGGTATTAATAGATTGTTTAGATATTATTAGAAATAAAATTGGATGAATAGTTCGACCATCAATAATACTGATTTTATAAAAAAATAATAGATATCAATTGGTTAAAGGGACATAAACAAAATGTTGCAATTCTCTTGTTACATCTTCATCTTTGAAATAAACTAAAAGGAATGGTATGATTTCAGTGTTCATAGTTTGTAAGAATAATAAAAGTGTTTTGTACACAAAGTTGTAATGAATGTTTCCGAAAATGAATAGCAGTAGTAGCTATAAATGTTTATATGTAACGTGTCAAGAATTTAAGTCTGCCATTAATAAAACTGCATTAAATATTATCTGATACAAAAAAGTCGTGATGTAAAATGTCTTGTTATTTAGGAAATAGATATCAATTCTGAGTGTATTGTAGATGGCACTTCGAATAAATGGGGTTAAACTGTACTTAAATATTTCAAAGAATTGGCTATTATAATGGTTACTGACAAATTATATTATTTGTAAATAAATATAAAATTGAATACAATTATTATTGCAAAGTGTAAACTTTTTTGAAAATATTTTACCTGTTTTCTGTCGATTCACTCGCAGATGGGCATAATGTCACTATATCAGAAATTTGTTACACTCTCGGATTTCGCAATAAAATTCAATTCTAAGGGTAACTGTTAACGAAATCGATGTTGGAAATTTAGATGCAGGAATATTATAAAGGTATTTTATGTCATATCATGATTTTATAAATATATTAAAAGACCTTGTTAAAAATCAAAGATACACTTACATAATGATAGCATTCATTCCTGCTTATCTATTTATTTTGTGAACTGATTAAAGAAATCATTGTGACAAACATGACTTAAAATGACGACTTAGTATTGTCGACTCTTATTTCGACGAGTAAATACGAGTATCTACGTATCATCTGTATTTTAAAAGTGTTTATATACATTATTATATAAGTCATTGAATATCGTAGTTTTGTATTTATAAGTTATGTTGAATTATGTGGGAAATATTACTATTGAGTGAGTTTTCTCTATATGGTCAAAGTTAATGTATGTTAAATGTTATTCATAATATCAATATTTAATATTCTGCAATCCACGGCCGATTGATTTTGGTTATTGACTCCACTTGACTGTCACCTGTGTAGTTCGAATCTTGTCAGAGACATCAGATTAATTCCCTTAATCTAATGCAGCATTGACGTTATAAAAGTCGCATACACAGACATTAGCTTAGCTTCTTGAGTTGAAGGAGATAAATAGTTATTTCTAGTGCAAATACATTAGTACCACTGATAAAATAGATAAATCTTTGCAGTAATGAGACTTTCGGAAATGCATTAGAATATCCATTCAAACGTGCCACAATTAAATGTGTCGTGTGAATTAAGAAAATATCTGTACAAAATATTTAAATCTGTTTCAAACAAATATGTCCTAACGTTTCATTATTTGACTTAAAATTATATTTATGCTTCGTATGTTGTGGGGCTTCCGTGGCCGAGTGGTTAAGGTCGTTGACTTCAAACCACTCGCCCCTCACCGCTGTTGGTTCGAATCCCGACAGGGACTTTGGATTCTTTCATGTGAGGAAGCTATCCAGCTAGCTTGCGGAACGTCGGTGGTTCTACTCAGGTGCCCGTTCGTGCCTGAAATAATGCACGGAAGGGCACCTGAGGTCTTCCTCCAACAGTAAAGCTGGAACGTCGCGATAAGGCCTATACTGTGTCGATGTGACGTAAAACCAAAACAAACAAACAAACAAACATGCCTCGTATGTTAATAGTTGTTCTAACACGACCCACAATTTTCCCTATTGCATATTGAAAAACCGAACGTGAGTGTCATTATACAATACAATCACAGTTGTCGTTTTATATTTAGACATGTGACGTTATCATTATACATATTACGTAACTGCTAAAAATATGACGCGTTGTAAATAAGTACGGAAACAAATAAAGCGCAAGTCAGCTTAATATCGAGTACGGTAGCATTTATTTGTTATCGATATTATATATTTTATTGCTTGATAAAACCACTGTTTGTCGTTTGGATGCGCATCATAATATCACTCGGGTAACACCCTCGTGATATAATTCCTGGCATCCAAACTACAAACAATTACTGTATTGGGCAATTAAAACACTGTTTGGGATATTTTATTTCTTTACTGTATTCTGTAGTACTACATCTATAAAATGAACCTGATGATCAAATGGATTTATTGATTTTCATTGTAATTTAAGGGTTTGATTTAAATTAAACGGCAAGGTTTACCAGCATGTCATTCTCTATAAATTGATATGCGATATTTCTAAGCGCACTAATTTTGTTATGCTATGTTAACATATGCATTTTCATTATGACATGTAAGTTTAATTGTTATATGAAAAACTTACATTCTACGTCAGATTTAGAGTAAAAATATTTCAAAAAGCTTAACTGAGTATCAATTATTATAAGTAGACATCCTGTCAAATTTAATTATAGATAAACTTTAAACAATCATAATTATGATGTTCTAGTGTTAGTCTTTGTGCCCCTTGTTGCATATACTACTATGATTAATTACGTTTAAGATTGTAATAATATTTAAGGTTTGCATTATTCTCTTACCGACATTACAGCACAGTAATAAAACAAACGTATCGGAAGTACCATGCTGCATCATTAGTGAGATTATATGGGATATCCTAGGAATTATGCTTCCATTTTCGGTCAATTAACGTGCATTCTTCTGTTTGATATAAAACATGTTCAGTTGCAATTTCCTATATCAGACATCAAACGGTTAATATCTCTGTAGTACACGATGTATATTGTCTTTATATGCAGAATAAATTATATGGGACAATTAAAAGCTGTTTGATAGTAACAAGCCCTAGATAGGACAATGAATATTTCTAAGCAAATGAATACTATAACAGTCTGGATATACTAAACATAGCATCTGATCACATTGCCAAAATAGTATTTTATTATATAAAAATGTGTGTGTGTAAAGCATTTTATTTATTATATATCAAAATGAAAAATATACACATTCATTATATTATTTAACATGTTACTATACTGTATTTAAACGATGAATACAAAAACCATTTACTCACATATTTTAAGTTGTTAAAAAAATTAAAATAAATTATAAATGCTAAATTAAATAAATAGAGAAAGATAAATAAATTAATACATGAAGTGAATATCCTTCTAGTAAGTTAAAATTATTATCACTATCGGAAGGTATAACACTTTAATTGTCTGGTTGTCTTAGCTGGAAGAGAATTTTCCATTGATATAAAACCAATCAACAATGTCTGCTGTAATCAGTTTAAGCTTTGTTAAATTATACATCAGACGCATTGACAGTTTCGTGAAAACTTACACGGTCTATGTATTAATTTAACAGATTAATCAAATGTCTTCAAACTGAAAAAAATAACTGAAAATAAAAATCAAATAATTTAAAAATAGACAACAACAACAACAATAGAATCAGACTTATATGTGTAGTAAATTAACTTAATATGTCAATCCTCGTGTTGTATTTTGTAGATACCTGATAATGTGTATTTATCTATCCTTTAAGTTGAAAAACTTAGTACTTTATTCAATGTCATATTTCAATTTTGTTTAAACAATGTAATTCTTAGCTTGATACTTATTTTGTTCAACACATGGCTTTGTTTTGGGACAAAATGCCCTTTGATATTTATTAAAAGTGTTCAAATAATGAATGAAGAAAGGCGAATTTCGAGTCTTTTTGGCACCGTATAATTATTAAGCAAACACCTATATCGGATTGGAAATAAGAGCAAGAATAAAATCAACCTTAAAGTTAAAATGTTGACTGTTTTGTACATCTATATGAACATTCTTTTTTAAAACCGTAGGAAAAAAGTTATTAAATAGAACTACAAATATAACATTTATGTATGAACAGGACAAGAAATAATGAAGACAAACGTGTCTGGTTTCTCTGATACTGTAACAACAAAAACACAGATAATCATATTGATAAATCCGGCAAGTTAATATTGTAACAATTTATGTATCAATATTCTGCTTAAAATATGTTATTAGAAGATGTTGCCAGACAAACTGACACAGATTGAAAAGATTGTTAAGATGCTTGTTTCATGCCAGCCTAAACCAGTTAAGGATTTGATTTTATATAAATATTTTTTGAAAAATTGAAATTTGCATAATAATGAAGTGTTTACAGTAATGTTCAAAAGTTGGTGCCAATTTCTATGAACCTAGACGAACAACTTCCTGATTAAAATTTATGTTGATTTACTTGAGATCTCTGACTTTCATTTGATTCTAAAAAGTAAAAAATAGTCAGGTTCAGGAAATGGAGTAGAAAGCCTTGCAAACCTTCTGAATAATCCGCCAAATTCAGGGAAGATAAAAACAAAACTTCTAATTCTTAACAGCCAAACTACAAGAAGTTAAATCAGATAACCATCTGTTATTTTATTTAACTCTGACCCTTAAGTTGAATGTTTCGTTTTGTATCGCGTTTACTTGCATAATCCTTTCTACAGCATTACTGTACAGTAATGCATCGGAAATACCACGTCGCATCATTAGCGAGATTATACAGGATAGGTTAAGAGCGCTTGCAATCAACTGATGCTCATAGTTTTGATAAGTAGTCTATTTAAGTTGCAATCTCCTGTTTTGGGCATTTAAGAATCGCGGAACTGGATGTGCACTTGTGTCATTTGATGATACTGATGTAACTAAAGGGAGAGTTGAGTCTAAATTAACTATGTGATAATACAATGAGTGAATTGTATATTGTACATATGTTCAACCTGAAAAACGTTTTAAATACATTTTGTAATTTATGCAGTGTTCTAAAAATGTATACCGTACATTGATTCATTCAATTTGATAAATTTTCTGCTTTGGCAACAGTTTGTTAGAGTTTTTTAGCCTACGATCTAAAGTTAATAATTATTCAATTGTCTACCTTTTTAATTCTTCTAGCTTCCAGTAAGTCTGCGGAAGAGAATAATTCCTTGATATCAAACTAATCAATAATGTTCGCTGTCATCAGTTCAAGCTTTGTTAAATTCTATATAAGACGCAGTGAAAGATTGACGAAAATTTACACTGATTATGTATTAATTCAACAGATTAATTTGGGAATATCCAACCGAAAAAAAATAATGAATTGAATTTGCCCGACCGTGTCAATGATAATGATAATCAACTGTAAAATCCGGTAGATGTATTTTCAAATGTATTTTGTTGCGTTATGTTTTATAAAATCATCATAAACGTACTTCATTTTATATAGAACACTACACAAAAGTATGTAATTAGGATTACATTTTACTGCGTATTATAGTAAAGTAAGTGCACATAGATGTCAGTTTGTACGTAAATATTTATGAAAACACTACATAAACATTCTGATTTTATATAGTACACTGCACAAAAGTATGTTATTAGGATTAAATTTAACTGCATAATCATGCAGTAAGTGCACATAGATGTCAGTTTGTACTAAAGAACACAGTTAGTATTTATAAAAACACTTTCAAAATGATATCCTTTTCGATGAAGAAGATACGTAAACATGTATCAACAATGTGTGTGTCTGATTAAGTACAAATCGTTAAAGGTCATATTATTCCCTAAAGACCTGTCTGATAAATTGAGTGCTAACTTTGAACCAATCTCGGTGTAATTGGTGAGGAATATATATGCGCTTATTGTGTCAAGTGTTCTTTAAATTTAATAAAAGACGATAATATTGTGAAAATTTTATATTTATCGTGCTTTATTAAAGAAAAAAACATTTGACAAAACAATGAATGCAAATAAAAATGCCCCTTTATGAGTGCATATCTATTCATCATAATTAACACTTCCTTAACATCACATCTACATGCAATAAATAATAATTGAATTTAAATTTGAAACTACAATGGCATGGGAAAACTTGTAATGCTAATTTTATATTCAAAGTGTATAAAAATAGCTCTGGAAACTTAAAAAAGAAATTTTAAAAGAAAACTCTTAAAATATTTATATGAACATTTTAATTGAATAGCTTTTGCGCATACACAAGATCATTGCTAAATTGTAACTGTATAAATATCATTGGATATAGTAAAATATTAATTGATGCAGCTTTATTCCCTTTAAAAGAAAGAATCTTAGTAAACATTGCATTTGTTTCCTTGCGTCTGAAAGAAATTAGTAAACCAAATATCTCTGCATAAATTTCCGATTTATCTTTTAAATTAATGCAAGAACATTTTCAATGTTCGATCATCTGTCAACATTTCAACTATCTTGTTTAACAAAGCATGAAGACGAGACAATGAAAGTCACTGCTTCTTAGGTTCTTAATGCTTAAAAATTGTAGGCACAGAAGATAACAAAAAACGCTGCGACATACAATGTTGAAAAGATATGTACATGTGTATAGATAAACAAGACAAAATATATTGTACGAACGCATCCAGAGAAAAGTTTTTCTTCTGAAACAAATATATTTATTACCGCTCAATTCATTCCTACGAACTTTAAAAATTTTCATACTTTTCATACTTTTTAAAAGTTTCCTTAGAAATTTATAAAAAGACTTCTTAAGCTTTACATTTAGATGACATATTATGTTGATTGTTTTGATTTTCATAAATTGCTATTCAATTTATCTAATAATCTAAGGGAAAGACAATCATTCTTTATTTTAAAATGAGTTCAACAAAGGAATTTCGAATAAAATTCATTCGACAAAGCTGTTCTTTTATACACAACTATTGCTAGATATATCACTTGGCTGGTGTGAAGTTAAGTGCCTACCTCGTTTGTCTTTCACACAGTTTGGAACGTATCTTTACATGGCTTCCTAAAAACATGTCCAAGGTTAATTTGACGTGTTCAATCAAACCTTGTAGAAACACTTACTCTTTATACAATTTCATCAAAGATGTGATTGAATAGAAATCAATTAGCAACTCATTGTTTATTTGATAAGATCCAAGAAATCGACTTTAAATGAACTTGAATAAAAGAGAAAACGAAAGCGAAGGGCTATTATAATGATTTCTCTCTTTGAAATGTTTTCTTATTTATAGTTAAAGTTAACTGATGATTTTACAAATATACAGAATAGCTTAGCAAAAAATAAATAACATGCAGCACCTTTATACTGACGGGCATCTAATTGTTGTTAATTTTTGCCTTTTTATACATACGAACAGGTTAAAGTCATTCTTCATATGAAACATTGGCATAGAAGTGCCTTGTAACTACTGCTTTTGTTGCTCCTGTTGCTGTTGTTACCACAATTCTCTTTGCTGCTGCTTTCATTTACAACATTTCACAACGCGCAATAAAAGTTAAGTTTCATTCACATTAATCTTGTTTATTAGCAGAACAATGGTGAAAATAAAGGTCTCTCTGTAGGTTTTTGGAAACTGCAAATCAAAGAAGGGCAGAAGAGCTAAAGTAGCTTTAATATTTAAGGAATTAGGCAAAATTTTTGTACCAAAACGTTAAACGATTAAACAGAATTACTCAATTCATTTTGACGATAAATGATAATATTGTCTGTCCGCCAGCGAACCAAAAACAAAAGAATAACGGAATGGTAATCTAAGGGTCGCTAGTTCGATCTTTGGGCGAGGTAATATTTCTGCGTTTCTAAGAAATCATGTGGGACTATATGCGGTCATTTATGAAGAAATTGATAATTATAGTAAGTAAGATATTAAATTGATTAAGCAGGACAACCGCCATGGGCAAACATGTGTTAAAGTCGATTAAAAACGAACCAACAAACATGTACATACATATTCTATAACTTTTTCTAACTAGCATGAATTTTTTACCTTATTATTTGTGTCAGCCTACTATCCCATGAATATTCTAAAACAGTTCTATCAAAAGTACAAAAGTCATAAGGTATAATGTACTCTGTCTAGTATTTTTCAACATACAATGAATAACAGATTAAGTAAAACGTTGTTGAATATAAATAAAGTGTAAGAATATTAATTTGGATGATGTATCGATATGTTAATCCTTGGTATTGTTGATTTTAAACCAGACACGTTTGTCTTCATTATTACTTTTTCTGTACAAGCACAAACGTTTCAATTTTGATTCTTGGACAACTTTATAAAAAACAAAATTCTGAAAAAAAAGAACGATAAATGATTGTGTCTTTACATCATTTACAATGTGCCTAAATCAATATGCTTATCTAGCTTTTTGTCACACGAGAAGTGTATTTCATGTTTCCTTTTTTCACACTCGCCTGCATTCTGATAATACATATCAATAACCAAATACCAACAAATGCGTACCACTAGTTGTTTCAAACGATGAAAACAAAGTATGTATTACATATCACTGAGACTTATGAAAATGTTGAAAGCAAATATTGACACCCGTCGTTCACAAGCACCTATACTGGTTAGAGACCAGCAAAACCGGACAACCACCAAACCCGGACGGCCCCGAAAATGCATTTTTATTTGTTCAGAGGTTGTTGATCAATCAGTCGCTTTTATATCAACAATAGCTGCATGTTTGTTCTATAATTAAGCAATTAAATTTAATTTAATTTCAATTTTGTAAGCGGTAATATTTTAATGTCTTTTTCACGAACGTTGGCTTCAAGAGTGCGATACCTGACCACTTATACTAGCTGTAATCAGTTGTAGAGTCAAAAATAGAATATCCAAAACTTCAGCTTTTGCTGCTTAAATATTTTATGTTATGTTAAAAATAAAAAAATTAAAACACCAAGGCTTTTATTGAATTAAATCAGCATCATGGACATATCTGTCCGGACACATGGTACTGATTTTTGGACAATTTAGGTTATTTTGATACCCTCCTTCACATGCCTCATATACAAATGTCAACATGTTAGAAATAAACAAAGTAACTCGTAAGTTAGGAGAAGAACCTAGCTGTAATGTGTCCAACTTTCAGATCTCTAACTTTAAAATTATAAAATCTTTATAGAAAAATGTTCAAAAAGTGTCCGGTTGGTGGTCCCCCACAAGTAAGGTTAGTACATATTTGAGTTATCTGCTAGCATTTTTATAAGTTAGTGTTAATATCAGATCATGTTGATATCGGATCATGTTGTGCAAAACGAACACTTTCAAAACACCTTTTGTAACACAATTTACATAGCGGACACTTCGATTTTTGAATTTGTTAGACGAACATGTCTGACATCATGTAAGTGATACTCCTACGTGACCACTAGCATCTATAATTAGAATCAATCTGACTAGAGCTCAGATCAACCTAAGTTATT
>NW_026852129.1:0-14915 GCF_026571515.1 Ruditapes philippinarum
GGGGCGGTTTTAAAAAAAAACATTTTTACAACATTAAAATTTTTGGCCGCTAGGCCGCCAGGCTGCTGGGCCGCCAACTTCACAAAAATGACAAAATTAAAAAAATTTCTGAAAGTGATTTTTTCTTTAGATATATCGTTTAAATAACAATAATTATCTTTAAAACTTCATTAAATGCCGTTTTTATTGTTTTTATAACATTTATACATTAAAATTTTAGGCCGCTAGGCCGCTAGGCCGCTGGGCCGCCAACTTCACAAAAATGACAAAATTAAAAAAAATCTCTGAAAGTGATTTTTCTTTAGATATATCGTTTAAATAACAATAATTATCTTTAAAACTTCATTAAATGCCGTTTTATTGTTAAAAAAAACATTTTTACAACATAAAAATTTTGGGCCGCTAGGCCGCCAGGCCGCTGGGCCGCCAACTTCACAAAAATGACAAAATTAAAATAATTTCTGAAAGTGATTTTTTCTTTAGATATATCGTTTAAATAACAATAATTATCTTTAAAACTTCATTAAATGCCGTTTTATTGTTAAAAAAAACATTTTTACAACATAAAAATTTTGGGCCGCTAGGCCGCTAGGCCGCTGGGCCGCCAACTTCACAAAAATGACAAAATTAAAATAATTTCTGAAAGTGATTTTTTCTTTAGATATATCGTTTAAATAACAATAATTATCTTTAAAACTTCATTAAAAGCCGTTTTATTGTTAAAAAAACATTTTTACAACATTAAAATTTTTGGCCGCTAGGCCGCCAGGCCGCTAGGCCGCCAACTTCACGCCGCTAGGCCGCCAGGCCGCTGGGCCGCCAACTTCACGCCGCCAGGCCGCTAGGCCGCTAGGCCGCCAACTTCACGCCGCCAGGCCGCCAGGCCGCTAGGCCGCCAACTTCACACATCGGTCAAATTAAGGTAATATCAAAGTATAATCGATTTTGTAAAACAATGAAGTCAATATGCTACAGGTTAACGACTCGGACTTGTATTAAATTTGTACACTCACTATACATGATATTGCTAATATTTGATTTATACAAAATACATTTAACATATATGACTTGCTCTTCATTAATGAAACTCTCGTATGAAACTAGTTAAACATATTATAATGTTTTGTAAGAATAAAACTTTTAGAGATAAATCTCATAACTAAGGAAAAGTTATTATGATTCAATTCAGAAAAATCTAGACTGTATTTGAACTAGTTACATTGTATGTATATTTAATCTAAAACATGTGAAAATAATCTGATTTTATGAAACCCGAAAGATACAATCAACAAAAATTATGTTTATCCCAGAGTTCTCAAAATTTCATCCTTAAAAACTAATTGCATTAAGTTGCGTTGAAAAAAAATCAGTATTTATAACTTGACTTACCAGCTCTCCATGTCAATATTAGAGCACATAAGCACAGCCGATAAAAATATCCAAACATAATTATATTTCTTTAATCCAAGTGTACACTATACCACAATGATAAAAAAACACACCTTTCAATCAACTAATGGTATTTCATATTTATTATCCGACCACACTCTTCACTACGTATGTGTATTTTTTATCACAACAAAAATCTAAGTAAATCATTTTTATCTACCTCATCATGAAATAGATTTGCCATGCTTGACTAACATTTAACCATTTAACATATAAGTAATCATAACTTATACTTTCTTCCCATTAAAATCAACGTTTCTGATTATCATAAGCCAGAATTAACATTTAAATAATCGAAACTTAAATCATCATATAAGATATATAATAAACCCAACTGATACATGTTCGCGAATCAAAATTGTTAAGTGTAAGATATAAGAATAACCGCAGAGAATAAGCAAAAAAAACTCCTATATATTTTGTAAAGTCATTCATCAAGCGAAAGCAAACAAGATCATAGCACGGCGTGTAACATATTGCATGCATTAATAGGCTGTACTTGTATTCATTAAAGATTTGGTTTACGAATAATATAAAAAAAACATGTGTAGTTTTATCATCTATAACCATAGACCTAAAGTTAAATAACATTTGTAAGTGCGTTCACAGTAGTAGTTAAAGCAATTTGCAAATGAATATTGAATATAAACCATTGAAGAATTTGTAAAGCCAAAAGTAAGATAACGTAAGAAATGAAACTACAAAGATTTGATGTATGGATAAATAACAAGATGATAAATAACCTTGTGGTGGGCTTTATTTACCTTGACTTAACTTTTTGAATTCAGTTACCTATTTACACATTCGATCAAGTGTTTATAATTGTAAATTATTTTAACCTTATCAGATATGAACCACAGAGATTGTGGGCTCAAGGTATGAGGATTCTAAAATATGTAAACACTTAAACTATCATTCTTCTAATTTCCTGGATCTTGAAAATTGTGAATTTAGATTTCATATGTATTATCCTTTCAGATTATAAAATGCCGGTCGGTGGTTCTATTCAAGCGTCCTTTAGTGCCTGACAAAATGCACGGACGGGCAGCTGCGGCCTTTCTCAATCTAATTAAAATCATAGTCTAACCTACGATACACTGCCCTCCTCCACAACTTATATATAAAGGTCGCCATATGCAGTATGGTGTGTTTTAAAAACCAAAAAAAATTAAACTACAATGCCAGAATATGTGGTGTTTTCAATACCTTTTAAGCCGACTCGAAACAATGGCTTGCCTCTGCTTTTGAAAAACATCATTTCAGTTTGGTATAACATTAATTATAATGTGGTATATCATGCTTAAAGGGAGACACAGGCAAAATTTTCATTTCTTAGTTTTGAATAATTCATTCATTATTCTGTAAATGCCCTCAAAATGAATATATTAGACGGTTAAAGGAACAACACTTTTCTCCATATAAAAAATAAAATAATGGATTCCTAACTTGACCCGCGTGGGTCAGATTAGAGCGCTAGGATTTCACAATAGTTGTCACATTGAACTCTGTAAACGTTAAAAACATGTCAAATGAAAGACTTGGACTTGTTTCAATCATAGAATATCCACAATAACTGTTATTGTCACTTAAAGGGTTTGTTCAAGTCACCTGACTTGTTTTAAAACTATCCGGTGATTCTATTGGCGTCTAAATTTTAGTCAACATATATAGATATAATAACGCTTAAAACCCAAAATATATTGAATTTAAACAGAAATTCATGCTGAAACTTTACGAAATGCCGTTTTAGAGTGATTTGAGTACATAAGATCATCTTAATATTTTTGTCATTATTTTGCCTGAATATCCCTTTAAAAGTAGACTCCTGGTAGTTTATCCCCTGAAAATGTATTACTTAAGTCTTATGGTTAATTATAAAATAACAAAGCGATAACCCGCCTTTAATACCATTAGTACCAGTCTATCATAGTTGCAGTTTGTACATAGCATGTTTAACATGAAATAAAAATTATTTACTAAAGATTGAATTTTAAATGCCTTTACTGACGCTTGTTACTGCTGTTGGTAATAAAGATAAACACGATATCGCTTTTAAAGCGCTTTTGAATTAAGCGAAAATTTACCTTTTTGTACGATTTAATCGAGTACCGTTTTTTAGATGTATTTCTTCTTCTCAAAGTAAGTTTTTTTTTGTTAATTAAGCCAATCGTTATCTAAATGATGTTTAACATACGTCGTAGAATTGTACGGCAATAATATGTTAAATTTGCAAAACAGTACTATCTCTAATGATAGCAATATAAAACGTAGAAGCATTGGTCTATAATTTTGAAAAGTATGGTTAAGTATTTAAGGCCGAAAACATTAAAACTATAAATCAACGTAATGTAAAATATTGCGCAATAAAGGCTTTAAAATTTATTTATTTATTATAAAACTTTATCGCACCCTTGTGTAGACAATAATGTATGTCCATATTGTTGCATCTAATATTTACAAGGATAACCCCATCTCACTCGTGGACAACTGCGTTACATGTAACACATGTACAGAATTATCATGCAACATGTTTGATAATTGTATACCATTAAACGCAATATCCCGGGAAAAAATACATGAAACCGATGTAATATCTAATCACATAAGATAAGAAAAACTTTACAAAAAACAGTAATATTAATTCAATATGGTAAGAATTGTATATGAATGCTACGACATGTAATCAATATGAGCAAATGCTGTGATACTAGTATATAGTACTTAATATATGGGGGAAAACATTGAAAAAACAACAACAACTAAACAAAACACACACATGAAACAAAAAACACAAAATGTTGTGATGTGTAATCAATCAAACATTTTGATAAATGTCCTGTATAGAATTGATGCCCATATATTCCATTTTTTTTTTTCAGTCTCCGGGCGAACAGCGTTGACAGCAGAACAGCGCGTCAACGGAGGTAAGTGCATTTTCGTGATATTGCATTAAAATATAGTTTCATTTTAACGAAAATATCTGATTCAAGATTCATGTTTTTAGATATAAGTGAAGAGATAATTTAACTTTTTTATATAAAACCTCGTTATACGCAACAAAATTAACCCAAATATTTCCCTGGCATTTGCAACATTTTATGCTTTAAAGCATAAAGTAAATAAATTTCCCTCCTAAGTGTTTTATTGTATAACATGCTTGTAAAATTGTTCTTGTTGCTGTCTTTGAAATATTTGTCACATAGTATGTACAAAAGTAAAATATCACTTACAAACATTCCATTGTTTTATCACAACATGCCTAAAACCTATATATTTTTCTTTCTTTTCTTTTTTTTTTTTTGGGGGGGGGGGGGGTTAGTTAGCTTCTGGTTAGCTTTTTTGTATAAATTTTGATTAAAACAACCCAGCTTTTTAAATAGACATCAAATAACGATGAAGGCATTCCCAAGGATTAGCTAATCTTTAACTCTGATATGTATTTGAATTTCTTATCTAATTTGAATTTTCACATATACGTCATTGATACCTAAATGTAGGGTTAGAGATAAAAAAACTAATAAAATAATAATAAATATGCAAAGCCTCAATCAATTTACAAACTTTCCATTTTTCTCTTCTCTGAAAGCCAGATGAACAAAAAAAAGACAATTCTATAAATATTATATTCTAAATGCTTTATCATATATTTAATGTTACGGTGTGCATTGATATAATAAGCTTGGTTGTAGAAATCAAATAATAACAGGGTTTTAAATCACCTTTCTTTTGTACACGTTTTTTTTTTGTTTCAGAGCGTTTAAATATTCATTTCTTTATTTTGTTAAGGTTAGCAATATTGATAAACAAGATTGAATGCAAAATAAACATCAAACCGCTTTTAAAAGCCAAACATCAAATATAAAAGAAACTTTTTTTTGAAATCTAAACGTTTGACAAATAACCCCGATCTTAAGTGGCATTCACACACATAAGCTTTATTTACATAAACCTAACTTTTTAATACAAATTGTGCAATTTACATGATTCGTTGCATTTTAGGTTGTAATCCCAATTTATCCAGATATACGATCTATAACATTTTCATTTTTCATCTTTTATGCATCGGAAAGTAAATAACATTCAAATGGTATGCGGAACTTTGTTAAGTGTCTAATTTCGTTTTTTGTTCTCATTGTGCACAAAACTTTTTTGATATCTTACATATAAATGATTTTTTTGCTTGTAAATTTATACGCATAGATAAGCATGAAATGGATGCAGTTTAGCGTTAAAGTGATTTTTGAAAAAACACACAAAAAAAAACAAAACACATCGATTTTTTCATAATTAAAAAAAATCTTTTCGAGAGACGAAACTAAATTCTTTTTTTTGTATAATTAGCCTGAATATGTTTAAAATCCGTACATAGTTACAAAATTATGGGCAACAACTTTTTAAAAACAATGTTTGTACGTGTTTATAATCATTTATTATTTGAGAACAGAACAGAACAGAACAAACATTTTATTTGGCACAAACATATATACATGTTCATCGCCAATACGTTGTAACAATGTATGGCGGTAAAGAGTAACATAATTATGAGAAAAGTATAGCATAATTTATCACACAAAGTGAAACATATTAACAAGACATTCGAAAAGCTGTTAACAAATTATATATACAATCTATAGTACACAGGATATACATTAATATGTAAATTATTAGTGCATACGTGTTTCATAAACAGGGTGATTGACATGTTTAATTATATTTTAAGAATTTAGTTCATGTAGACAATTTTGAGAGAAATAAAATAAATATTTATGACAATTATACAGTTTAAGACAGTAAGTACATATTGTAACGACTTGACGAATACATATTAACAATGTGTACTTTTATATAATTTGTATAAAAGTATAATATATCGTTAACGTTACTAAAATTCATCGTTTAATTGTACATTTCCACGTTTGCAATTAGCCAGATAGATATATTTTGCAAGTTTGTTAAGAGTACATTTATTTTCACATTTCATCAAATTTTTAAATTTCTGTATACTTGGCCAAGAATTGTAATATTTTGGCAGATTTTCCATTCTTATTGATCTATAATATGGACATACCATCAAGAAATGGTATTTCATTTTCAATCACACATTCATGTTACAATTTAGTGGCATTTTCTATTGTTTCTATCAATATTCCGATGTCTGCCTTCTTCAATCAACAAGTCATGTGCAGAACATCTAAATCTACAACAATGCATTCCTGTGTAATTTATATTATTAATACATATAAGATATTTCTCTGAGGAAAAGTCGTTTTTAAAATAAGCAATATGTATCTAATTTTGACATACTATGTATACTATTATACCACATTTGAAATATATTGATCTTTTACTCTTTGTATTAATTGTTGCAATTGGACCATTTGAAGATATCAACGTAGTTCCACATATACGAGAAGCCAAGATCATCTAATAGTTCTTTAACTTCCAAAGACCATCTATTCACAATTATACCATTAACATCTACCATTTCATACACTTTATAAATCAAAGAATCTCGATTATTCTTCAACCTTTGCCAATATTTCAAAATTCTTATTTTTCTATACACATACAAAGGAAATCTACCTAGTTCACCATAAACGGTTGCATTTACAGTTTGTTGTCCGGACATTTAATATTTGCTTTAAAAACTTGATATGAATACGCTCAATATCTGGAGCTTTATGAAGGCCCCAAATTTTCAGAACCATAAATTTAAAATTGGGTAATACCATAGCATCAAACAATTTTATCTTTTCAGAAATATCCATTTGCACTTTGTCAAAAACAAGGCATTTAATGAATATAGTGCTTTGTTTGCCTGCTTTGATAAGGCTTTCTGTGTTTGATAAAATTTACCATTTGAAGATAGAGTAACACCAAGATATGTAAATGATTTAACAAAATTCAATTTCTCATTATTATAAAATACATCAACATTTTCATTCCTATTTCCATTTTTAAAAAGCATTACTACAGTTTTGTTCGTATTGACCATAATACCCCACTTTGCACAGTATTGATGTAGTTTGTTTAACAAATGCTGTAAACCATCCACTGAGTAAAGAAAAATAAAGCAGTATCGTCAGCAAATAGCAATAGAAATATCTGTAATTCGTCAACAGTAAATGTATCTAAAGTGTCTTCGCTAAGTTGAATTCGCATATATCATTAATAAAAAACAGAAATAATAGAGGAGATAATGGTTCTCCTTGCTTTACTCCCATATATGTGTCGAAATAATCAGATAAACTGCCATTTACTTTGACACATGCTTTTACATTCTCATACATGACTTTAAGCATATTTACAATTTTTGATGATGCACCATAAGAAATTAACTTGAACCATATACCATTTCTGTATACCACATCGAACGCCTTTTTAAAATCTACAAAAAGCTATAATACATTTTCTTCTTTTCATAATTCAATATTCTACTTATAATACTATTCAAAACAAAAATGCAATCAACAGTGCTTTTTCCTTTACTAAAACCAAAATTGACATTCATCTAATACATTTACATTTTTGCGACCACTTTCTTAGTCTGTTATCTAAATATGATTGAAAAATACTTTTGAAAAAATACTTGTAAGGGTAATACCTCTATAATTATTTATATTAGTCAGGTCCCCTTTTTTAGGTACAGGCACCACAATACCTTTAGTCCAACTTTCCGGATATATACATTTTGAATACATGTGGTTAAATAATTTACATAATAATGGTGAAATAATGTGTTTACAATCTATAAAAAGTTCAGGTTGTAAGAAGATCATCCCACTACTTTTGCCTTTTTTAAGAGAAGTAATTGCCCTTTCAATTTCTTCAATTGAAAAATCTACATCTAGTTCATCAACTAAAAAATATCGTCTGATTCCGAATTATTTATATTATCTTCTACATCCCTATCAGTAAAAATATCCCTGTCACCGTACAAATCTTTAAAATGTTCATAAAATTGATCTTTACTTATTTTAGACCCTTTTGGATTACTTGACTTAAGTTTTTTAATCTCAGACCAAAATTTTTGAGGACTATTTTTCGCTAAATTATGAAGTTTATCTTTCTGTCTATTTTTGTATTGTACTATCGCTCTTCGTTTTGTCTGTTTATATCGTCTTCGCCTTATAACTAGTAAGTCTCTATTATCTGTAGACATACATATTTTATAATTTCTATTTTGCATTACGTAATTCTTTTTTGCAACTTCACATTCATTGTTAAACCAAGGATTTTTACCTTTAAACGTTCATTATTCTTAAAACTATGTACAATTTTTTCTCGTACCAAAAACAGAACGAGCATTGTCATATAAACACTGAGCTATATCATCTATACCTGTATCAAAAATCTATATCAGACGATATTATATTATTCACCATTACATCTATAACGATTATATTCAAATATCCATAATATCTCTAAACTCTTGAGCTTTGTCTTCATCATACTTCAACTTTACACCGGAACCAACACGCTCATTTTCAGATGGATTCAACATACATTTTGCTTTAAAACATACTTGTAACGGTACATGTGTAGAAAATGTATATAAATCGTCGTGAACAATGAAATTGCTTAATAAATGGAAATAAATCACACGTGCATAACACATAGTCTATCAGGCTATTACCGTTTTGGTTTAAATTTGTAAAACTTCCTATTCCAGCATCGTCACCACAACACGACCATTGACAATTTTTTTAATGTACTATTAGCACAAATATCTAAAAGTTTTTTTATTACCAAGAGGTTTTTAACAACATTTCATTTCCATTTGTAAACCTATGTGGCAAGTCACATAAAAGTATATTCAATCTTCTCCTATTCATAACATGTATAAAAAAAAATATATTTATTAAAATTCGACTCATTATTCAAGTAATCGTTTCTGTTTACCACATTCTTAGCATTTAAAATCTCCGATAAAACTGGAAACTGAAACCAATTTCAAGAATATTTTTTCGAACATTTTCTTCTAAAACTTTTCAAAAAATCCCAATTCGGGCATATTAAAATATTACTGAATTAATTTGGAGGAATATATAAGAAACATATATAAAAGATCCTCCGATAAAATGAAAAAAATAATCATTACAAAACTTTTCCCATAAAATTCCTGATTTATCAATATCTACAACATTCATACCAGGCTTCATGTTTTTTTTGATAAATAAACAAATACCAACCGTGACCTCTACGAGAAGACAAACTTTCGTTACGAGGTACAAACACTGACTCATACCCATCTATTTCAAAAGAATCATTTTTACGTTGCCAATGTTTCGGAAAAAAACAGAACATCAAAATTACACACAAAATTTAGGAACTCGACGTCACTTAAACAGTTTTTCAGACCTTCAATATTCCAAGACAAAAATATTCAAGTCATACTTTTCTCCGGTCTCCTAGTCTGTATCATGTGGTTCCGCTCCAGTAGTCGGCGCGTACAGCTGATTTGTTGATAAAGAGCTTATCCCGGACCAAAACTGCTTTTCTTGCCGTCTTTCCTGGCTTTCAGCATCTCCGGGATAAGGGAACGTCTACGTTCCATTATCTCGGGTGGTAACTGTTCTGTCACGTTATACGGTGAGCTTTTGAAATTGAAAACCTTTCAAGTGATTCTTGACGGCTTGGACAGACTGCTTATCTTTAAAGCGTACAACGATGGGTCGTATTTTGTCATAAGCAGGTGCACCAACTCTGTGCGCAACATCGATGTCGAATTGCAATTGGGGATCGGAGATATTCAAGATTTTAGCGAAAAAGTCATGTACTTTCTCTACACAGTTCTCAATGTTAGAACTTGCTGCTTGAGAATTAATCGTCTGTTTCGTGATTTCCGGAATCGCTCTGAGTCATAAGCCCGGAGGACCCAGAAACTACCTCAGATATGAGCAGCCCTGGTTTTTACGTGTCCGCCAAGAAACGTGTTTGTAGAGATAGAAGACGGTGCAGGCACACTGGACTGTGAAAGGTTGGGATATTGGGTGGGGATCTGCACGCTGCCTTCCGGAATACCATGGAATAACATATTTAGACTCATTGAACGGCATTTTCATATCAATGATGTTTTCATTAAGTTTATCATTTGAGATTTTGAGATTCACATTTTCAGTAGCTAATTTAGAAACGTCGCTTTGCAACTTTGTAATTTTGTCCGTGTTTATTTTTGTAGACGTAGATATATTGTCATAGTGCCGTTACTAAGAAATTCAACGCTTTTTTCAAAAGGCTTTTTATTTTCTCATCCATGCTTATCAAACCCGCAAGGTCATGGTTTTAATTGATGCCTGAATAGAGTTCAATTGTGTAAGTTTACTATCCATTGTATCCAATCTACAAAGAATATTCTGGAGCAATTCAAAACGTTTGATTTTGTTGCGGCTGTATTATACTACATGTAGGTGAGGTATTCATATTTGTGTTTAAGTTCGTATATGTAGGTGTATATGGATAACTTGGATTCATTGTGAACGTACCATTTAATCCAGGAGAAACGGAACCAATTTGTTGTGTTTGCTGCCCAGTTGATTGATCAGCGTTCATGGTTTGAGGATCATATGACGGTGTTGAGAATGTACCGTTATTGGTCAATCGTTTAGCTGGTGTATCAGTCACTGAATTAGGCGATGACTGGGATTTCGTCCGTTTCTTGTTTTTGTTAGGCATGATCCGTATAATCCATACAATTGATCATTATAATATAGTGAGCGAAGTTCATTACAATAGCATAACAATGCAATGACCGTTCCCCCACAGGCAATATCGGAAAAATGGTTAAAAATTCAAATCAATTGAAGTCTATTTATATCTATTGTTCTCGAGATAAAACTAAATACCGTCTTAATTAATTTCCAAATGTAAATCCAATGTATTGCAACATCTGTAGAATTCCATTACGAGCATTTCGGTATAAAATAGATAAATATAGAATCCCTAAAGAAAGCCCAACACGGCAAAATTGAAAATGTTGCAGGCTCGGTTTGATTGAGCCTGTTCATGGACGGTACTGGAAAGTGCAAGTTACCGTCCACGCCCCCTAGCACCGGCTTAAGCAGAATTCAACATTTAAACATGAAATAGTAAAATTTAGAATTTAGAAACATCCGCAGATAACTTTTTGGTTTAGAAACATATTTTATCCAGTTTTTCAAGAGCACTCGTGAAACACGTCTTTACCATACCATACATAACATTCGGTCGAGGAAGGCAGTTTTGGCAAAGCCACTGCACTGCACTGAATGTAGGTTACATTAGCTTGCGGTTTGAAATTTTTTTGTTCCTTATCAATGAAACAATTATTTGTTTATACTTAATTATTTAGTGAGAAGCTGTCATAAATATATAAAAAAAAACGGACGAATTGTATTAAATTATACATCATTTCATGCTGATGCGTTTATCTAAGTAACACATTAATATGCCATTTTGAGGAGCAGAGCTGATTTTTGATCAATGTAATTTTAATGAAGTGATAAATTTCTTGATATGCGAGCTATATTTGCGGATAATTATTATTTCATTCCCATGCCAAAGTAAATAGACATATAAAAAATTATGACAAAATGGTTAACGTCACAACCAACATCAGATTGGAAATAAATATAAATAGCAACGGAGATTATCACATTGGTGATAAATTTGACATAAATCAGATCAGAATCTTTAAATTGGATTTAAAGCAGTTGGTCCATATATTTAAGCTTTTTAAAAAAAAATAAAATAAAACCGAATTGCTAATAATCATACAGTAACAAACATGGTAATGTCTCATGAACAAATGAAATGATTTAATCTAGTATACAGCACTAACAATCCTCATAAGTTACATAAATTAAAATTCTTATCAAAATATGCAAAAATAGTCATCACATACGAAACGGAAATACATCTAAAGCATATAAAATTCAACCAAAATTTGCATATGCCTTGTAAAGCAATATCATTATTATGTTTTGTGAAAAATAAAACATTAAATTTCTTTAATTTCTTAAAACATGTTAACTAAAAGTTGATTTTTCAAAACATTTTATCACTTGCAGTCGTGTGGTAATTTGATAAATCTGAAGGTATATGTAGAAATAGACTTTATGTGACCCTAATGTACACTACATATTCTGCATATGTACAGTTTTAATGGTAGAACAAGACACTATGTGACATTAAGGCACGCTACAACTAACTAGAGCATAATTAAAGCTTTAATTGTGAAAAAAGGCCTAATGCGAATCTATCGTACACTACTACAGTTGAGACGGTAGAAGAAGAACATCCAATGTCACTCTCACTGTAAAAGATGCATATATACAGCTCTGTTTGTATAATAAAACATAATGTAACTCTAAAATGCATTTATATAAAATTATTAACATTACTTTACCGATTTAATGGTGGAAGTAGACCTAATGTGATATGACTCTAACGTTCATTAGTACATGTTAATAGTTACAACTTTGGTGGAATGTGGACCCAATGTGATGGAACTGTTACGTACAATACTTTATGTACATTGTTACAGCTCTCATGGAGCAAGTAGGACTGATTTCCCTCTAACATGCACTTATTCTGGTGCAAGAGTACTACTGATAAGATCGATCATACCGTCAGAAAATAAAAGTTGAAACCAACATTGATGACTCATTAGTGAATCAAAGATTTAAGACATAACATGGAGACAGATAAAGTAATCTTAATATGAATAAAAAAAATTAATAGAAACAAATAAATTAGCCAATAACTAGCAAAGTGAAAATCCGACGTTATAAATTATAACAACAAAAAGCACAAACTGTTTCCTCGATCGATACAGCTATCAGGAATGTCATTCACGCTACAGAAACAGAAAAAATGACTTCAAATAGCAGCCCTGTTAATTATACAACAGCGTAATAATTGTGTAACCACAGAAAATAACTCTTAAATTGCCGATAATTTGTGAGGGGAAAACAGCATCAACAACAGAGGTTTTCATTGTGAAAAGTTCCTGCCAAAATATAATGAAAACTTTGGCATTTGAAATAAACGAGCACGTTTTGTTTTGCATCGATTAAATCCTTGTTAGAATGTTTATTAACTTGGAAAAAATGTAAGAGACTCAGAAGGAACAGTACTGAAGGTTGTCCGCGCTATATTTTTCTCCGTTTATTCTAAAATTCTAAAATCTAAACATGCTACATTAAGAAACAATACATAAATGAAACCCATAAAAGAATAATAAGCTATGTTATTTATAATTGCTTATGTTTAAAAGCAGAAAGTAAAATGTATGCTCCCTCATTTCTATAAAACTCTAGAAGAAAATAAATACCAAAATTGTCAACAATAAAAACAAGATGAGGCTCGTGGGAAGGGAGACTGACTAATTTCAATTATTAATGTTCATTATATTGAAGAAAAAAATATAAACATAATATCAAAGCTTTGCAAATTGTGAATTGCAACCAATGAAGAGTGGTTTATTATGCTTTTGTTTGTGATAATTTTCATATCGAAGTTAAGTAATAATTTAAAGTTATGTCAAAGCGAAAAACTCTTCTAAACGTATATGAATCAAAGGGAGACAACTAGAGGCAGATAATGTCAGTTTTGTAACCATTAATTATCATGCGACCTTTAGTCTCTTTAGGCATTACACTTGATCGTATAAAATGAAGGAAACTTTGCGTGATTTATTATAGCTTTTTTATTCTTAATTAGCAAGTTCAGTGTTGATCATTTTGAATTTTTTTTTATTTCATGTTTCTCTGGTTTTATTATGATTGAAAATGTTTACTATGAATGGGAAAGGTGTTATTATGAACGAAATGGGAGCGCTGATAAGCGGAATAAAATACAAAATATGTGTTGCTCTGTTTGTAGGTTTCTCATATATACTCGTCCATAAAAACGAAAAAATTAAAATCAATTCATTCATACATGAAAATAAATAAATAAATAAATAAATAAATAAATAAATAAATAAATAAATAAATAAAATTAAATGAATAAATTGATTAACTAAGATAAATGAGTTAATTTATTAATTAATTTATTTATCAATTAAACCTAATAAAACAAATTTAATAAAATGAACAATTAAATTTAATGAGTATGCACCAATAAAAAATAACATTTTTTTTACGAAAAAAAATAAACCATTATTTTTATTTTCCTTTTTGACATTAAATAATTGATAGCTATCTATTTCATCGAATAATTTGTCGGGCATTACAATGTATATATAATACCACTTTGTGGTACGTCAGTAAACCATTCTCATCGTTCTTTATTTGCGGTATGATAAGATTTTCTTAAAACAATATAATTATGCATTTTGAGTTATTATTCCGATTTACGTCTGCTTTTATTACTTTGATAGATGCGTATTATGGTTTTATTTAAATTTAAAACGCCCATTACTTTTGATAATCCCATACATTTATAGCAATTATTTCTAATCTATGAACACTTTAAGAAACACT